>NC_048421.1:3351500-3373080 GCF_013103735.1 Etheostoma cragini | reverse complement strand
TTTCCAGGTTTAAAAATAAAATAAAATGTGAGGCTTCTTATATTGTTACCTGTACAGTACTTTTGTGATACTCTTCTTCCTTGGGTAATATTTTAGGGCAATTTTGTTGTTTTCAGAAATAGAAATATACAGTTAGGAATTGGGACTTCAACCTGATAACAGTGAAATTATGATATTTCTTTCTATTACTATGACTGACCCTACAGTAGTAACGTTTTTGAATTAATGTCATAGATTAAGACTTCTTTAAAGTAAAATGAAAAAAAAGAAGAGAGAAATCCTTCTTTCTTTACAGAGGTCTAGAGGACAGCTGAAGTGTGGGTTCTTTCAAGAAAACACGCACGTATAGAGAAGGACAAGGTTAGGAGGAGTTACGGTAGACCTGCAGCTCAGTGAACATATTAGACATCAATTAGTGGTAATTTTTGTTGCAACCCAAAATTAGAAAATTAAAGAAACATTCTTTTTTTCTAATTCATCTAAGATTGTTGGTTGAGACAAGATTGAAACCAATCCAAGCTGATATTAGATTCAATTCTTTGTATATTTCGTGTGGTGCTCCAATAGATTAGATTAGACTAGATTAGATTATACGTTATTCATCCCATAGCAGGGAAATTTCCTTGTTACAGCAGCATTTTCTTCAATAAAAGCAAAACAAACAAACAAGTAAACACAAGAAAAGCAGGCAAACAGCAGCCAATGAGCAGAAGGTAGACTGAAGTAAAGAGGCATCAAATAAAGGTTTTATAAGGTTATAAGGTTATTTAGATAACATCACTGTAGCCATGTTGTACTCATTACATTTGCTCTGTCATTCATGGGAATAAGAGAGGAACCAATAGTAAAACTGGCTGTAAGAGTAGCAAACATTGATTCACTTGGGGGCGCCAAAGTCTTACATTTTTACACAAATAATGGCAACAACTTGTTCCTGGAACTGTGTTGGGTGGCTTTTTATTATAAAATGCCTTTTGTAATTTGTAACATAAGGCAATGACAAGTCACACATTGTCAAAACTACATGGATTTTAGTAAGAGTCCTGCTTTATGATCCATTAAAAAAACACATGGTCAATTATCTCTAGAAAAATTATATTGAATAAACACTTCTCCTTTTATGTTTAGATGTTGCCTTCAGGAATCTCATTGATTGAGAAAGTTTGACCCAATATTTACCACGTAAATAGCTTTTTCTGCTGCAAAGACAGTGGAACTATATCCAACAGTACTTGTCAAAATATAGCCAAGATGTAAAAATATTTCTCTTACTTTGTTTTCTTAAGATAAGAAATATTGCAGTGATGATTTTGGTTTTGTGTTTTATTAAAATATGGCATAAGATTCAGAGCAGTTTTTTTGGAATCAAGTACACAATATCATCAGCAGTCTTATGTCTCATGGTATTATTGGACACCAACCTACACCATGACACTTGTATTTCTTCAAGGGGGGCAGTGAAATAAAACTGCAGTAAAAAATATGTTTTAAACCATAAAAACAGAGTAGAAAAGAAATATATCCCAAAAATTGGATTTAACAATGGTGAAAAACTCACCACACAGTCCACAGAGTACACGCAGTGAGGAAAGGACTTCCACACACACACACACACACACACACACACACACACACACACACACACACACACACACACACACACACACACACACACACACACACACACACCTACAGAGTTTTTGTTGTAACCATCACAGTGCCACCCAACTCTGTGGCAGGAAGTGGGATCCTGGGTTCCCTCATTTGCCCTCTGCCCCATTCTGTCCCAGCATGCTTTGCAAGGTCCCTGCGAGCGGTGAAGCCCTCCTCCCACTCTGAGCCTGTCTGGACCCCAAGGTGCTGGTGAGGACAGGGAGAAGTGGTCCATGCTTCACTCTGCAACATCTTGGCCTGACCGTTTGTCTCTGGAGGCGGTGGGTGGATTTTGGCAGGTGGCTCTGCTTTCTGAAGAGGCCTCTGACACTGTTCTGCATCCTCTGCAACACAAACGACAAAAACATGACTCTGTCACTGAATATCTGCATTGATTTACATGTGAAAGACTCGTCACAGCTCACTATTTTTAGTCAAGATAATCATTAAATACACGGTGGAAAAGAGAGAAAAGGAAGAATTATGATTCCATTATACAGAAAAGGACCATCAAATGCCATGCAACCACACACATCCAGGATACCAACATATCAACTCTCAACAACATCAACTCTACTGAAGGATTGGGGTCTTCTGATAATGTATTACTCAGAGAATTGCCTATGCCACCCAAAAAACAGGAACATTTGACAATATTGTCTTTGTTACACTCAGGCCAACTAAGCACATTAAACTGAATTGAATAAAAAAGGAAAAATCAAGAACCTAAGGTAATTTTACAGCATAATAAACCACTGTGTAATGCACAACGTTGTCTTGTGGTAACAAGATTAGACCATTGATTAAGTTTTAAAGGTGCCCTGCCACACATATTTTATATCTATGGAAGTTCTACCATGGACTCTTGCATTTTTTGTAGAAAAAATGCCTTGGTGACCTTGTTTCAAGCCATTCTAGCGTGGTATAGAAAGCCTGCAGGACGACTCAGTTTGATTTATGCCAGTTCTCATTAATATTCAACGAACTAAGGTGCTTGACTCTTATTGACAAGCAGTTGAAGCCAATGAAAGCCTGGCTATCATCCTTTACCCAGCGCAACTGGGCGAGCTCATGAATAGTAATGAGCTCAGGCAACATGACGTCCAACTGACCAGCTGTTGTAATTGGTCTGATTTCTCCGCTTATTTCTTACCAGTGGCTAGAGCTGGCAGAGGAGGTAGCAGTTCATTTTCACATTCACCACATATGGACCTAACATGTTTCAAAAAATGTAAGTGAAAACAGTTTTGTGTGGCAGGGCACCTTTAAGATGTTCAACCCCCTTTCCCATAGTTATTGTAGTTTTCTTAATTTGAAGGCAGCAATAAACTGGGGAGCCTGTGAGGGTCAAATGACATCCGGTTGCCCCAGGACACCAATATGAAGAAATGTCTTTTTTTTATCTATAAAACATTATATTAAACATATTTAGTCGACAAGGGTAAAAAAACTTTTAAACATAGACAGACTCTTGCATTACATTACGTGTGAAACAATGAGGTTTCATAACATCTGAGTGGCCCAAGCTGAATGGCTCCACTCTGGGTCTTTAGTTGTTTTACATTCCTGGTTGTCCTGTGGATAACGGTCTGTTGACAGACAATTTACTCAGTGAGGACAAAGGCATGCTATTGATAAAGTGAATCTAGTTTTAGTTTTTCTCTATAAGTGGGTTAAGACTGCAGAGGAGCTGCATTCCAGATGATTAAAATGATGATCATGTTTGCTTAGTTAGTCAGGGTTTTTTAAATTCCAGAGTTTTAATCAGCACGTTTCACAAAGTAATTACACAGTTATCAGCAGCTTTCAAAGTACTGACTCCATGGATACAAGATGATGTCTCTCTGTCCACTAGGCTACACTCCTACATGCTGTAAAGCCATTTTATAACTGAAAGCTATTCTGCTGTTAGTGCTCTCTGCATGTCTTTTTGTCAGTTTATGTGTTTTCAAGGCTGTGTGGGACCTAATTTGTCCTGCCTAACCAAAGGATGTGTGTTGAAACCAGAATAGCTGGTAAGAGAGCGGGGCTGGCCCATGGGACGCCTGAGAAGAAGAGAACAGAAACTCTGGAGTTTCTACTGTGATGAACGTCACACTTCATCACCTGCCCCCTGCAACCCCATTTCCTCCGTGCTCTGCATGTTAGAGCTCCGGGACATTTTGTGTTAAAATGTCAATGCCGACACTTATTTTCTCAAAAGAAAGTCACAG
The DNA here is from genome assembly GCF_013103735.1 of Etheostoma cragini. Taxonomy (NCBI): domain Eukaryota; kingdom Metazoa; phylum Chordata; class Actinopteri; order Perciformes; family Percidae; genus Etheostoma; species Etheostoma cragini. Next base: position 3,369,214 of record NC_048421.1, on the reverse strand, counting down.
ATAGCAAATTCTTGTTGGCAATATTTAGAAATGTGTACTAATGCAGGACAATTTTAAATTTTTCTGTGTTTTATGAAAAATTTCTCTCTGAAGCCATTAAAACAGCATTTTATGTGACACTCAAACTCTCCACAAAAGTGAAAACTGAAGGAATGCTAAAGCCTAACCGGCCTTCAGAGACAGCCTACTGAGAGCTGGGGTCTGTACGAGGTTTCTTCCTAATTTTCCTCGCCACTGTTGCTCGCTCTGTTGGGTCCTTGTAAATTATAGAGTGTGGTCTAGACCTACTGTATCTGTGAAGTGTCTTGAGATAACTTGTTACGAATTGATACTGTAAACAAAACTGAACTGAATTTAATTGAATTAAAGAAATGCTCTTTTCAGCTTCTGAGGATCCTGGGATATGTAGGCCTTTTTGTGAAGAACAATCCTTAAATAATGAATAAATCCTATGAATCATCAATGCCAGCTGTCCTTACCCGAGGTCTGGCTGTGCCTGGTCTGTCGTTTGTATATGATTATCCAGAGAACCAGAGCCAGGATGGACCCCAGGGTGGCCAGCAACACAAAGACCCACAGAGCCGGGATCAGCAGCATCAGGGAGCTGGCCTGGGCAGCGGGGACCGTGGCTCTCAGCGGCGGCTCTGAGGGAAACAGATTGACTAAAGACCTCAACAGAAAAATAGTATACATTCTCAACAGCTGTCAAAACCCAAGTTATTATATTGGATGTGAGTACAAACTGGGATTTATTAGCATTGGTCAATTTCTTAGTTCCTAAAGGAGCAGGGCTGCAGTCAAATCCAAATCAGTCAGTGGACAATTAAAAAAGAAAATAGACCTAAATGTTAATTTAAGATGAACAGAGGTATTTGTCTTAATGTGGGCGCACTATGCCTTCCCTTTAAACACATACATAAATAATGCTAAATAGATTTAACAGCTGTATTGTACACATGTGCAATCACATGAATGCTTTGCTACAGATGGGAAAATATGTACATCCAAGTCAGGCTGAAAACGACATCTCTGAGGTTTTAGATGGCCACAAAGTGGCCAAGAGATGCCAAGTCAACTGGATGCTGAACCAAGACTAGCACAAAGAGGATTTGAGACTAGACATTGACAGTCCAACTCAGTGCAGGAGGTAGATAAAAAAACAAAAACAAAAACAAAAAAACAAGTATTCTTTAGACAAAAAAAATGAAAGGTTCAGAGAAACTCACCCGTTGTTGGTTCAGGTTCAGGTTTAGGTTCGGGTATGGTTTCGGTATTGATCTTATGACATGTATTGATGAGGTTGTCCCACTTACTGCCAGGAGGACAGGACTCTTTTGCCATGGCTGCAGCAATGTGGAGACCTGCTGCTATGTTACCCTCCGCTAAACTTATGACACAAACTGGAAAAAAACAACAAATGTGGCAGAAAACAAGAGAACAGTGAGACGCAGAGGAGGTATAGTGACGGCAGGATATATGAAATAAATGCAGAGTGCCTAACAGACGTTTCAGTTCCTGTATTTCATAGGAAAGGGTGAATCACTACATGTGTCCCCGGGGACAGAGAGAGAGATGCATTTACTGTATGTTTAAAAAACAAAGAGGTTCTGACCTTTCTGGCTCTATGACTGTTAATGTATGATCATTTTACCGTTAGTCCACCGGCATTATGGGTGTGGATAATGATTGATACAACCGTTTGTTATTTTACGTCATGGCTGCTCATTTAGTTCGTTTGACTGAGAACTCCCAAACAGCTCATTATAAAACATGTTCTCCTTGTTATTGACAGCAGCTTTCAGCAGAACTCTTCATGAGGGTTGACGTTTTTAAAGTGAGAATACAATTGCTAACCTTGCACGCTAGCTGGATCCTCATGTTAAACGTGCGGTATACTATAGCTGCACCCGAGGTGATGCGTGATCATAGACAGTTAAAGAAATGGACCAACAGATCCCATTGCTCTGGACGGAGACCAGTGAAGGCTATTAGAAGCACTTTTCCGGTGATAGCTTAGCATAAGAGTGTTATTTTATGGCGCATGAAAGGCTTGATCCAACGAAGTAGGTTATTGAATTACAACTTGTGCAATATTGATCATTTTTTGGTAGACGGCGGGATCCTTTTTGTCTAGAAAAACTTTTTGCAAAAGTTTGCTTAAATGCGATTCACTGCTTTATTCGCACAAGTTTTTTTTTTTAACCGAATTTCAGATAATTCAGATAATACGTAGAAATAGCAAAGCTGGTAGCCTTTGCTCATTAGCGCCACCTCTGTTCAGTAGAAGGCTAAAACTAGTGTCGCGACCACCACGCGCGAGTATAAACAGGCCTTTTTACGGTAACCGCAGCTGAGCTGGCGTGTGCAAATGTGATGTCATGAGAGCGCTGTAACTGTTAATACTTCTAGTCTTCTCCTAAACAGAGGTGGCACTCAAAATCATGGCACCCCAGAGAGATCTATGTCATTTTAATATCACATTGGTGCGCGCAACCTCAGGTGCGACTAGTATACCGGACGCTTTAGGGCGCGCTCATGTTTTTCCATTTACGGGCACCAGCTAGGTTGCAGCTACTGAAAAAAGGCCTTTAATGACAGTATCCCGAGAATCTCAGGATAACATATCACATGAAAATCCCTTTTTCTTCTGTGTACCAAACCCATGTCAGATTATAATATTGCTTGGATGCACAACAAGCCAGTCAGTGTAGAGACTTGATCTCTCCCAACCCAGAACACACAGCAGCTGGTACCGGTGAAGATTTGAATACCAAGGACAAGATTCGAGACAGTACTGTGCTTGTAAAACTGTAGAACTTTAATTTCAAATTTTGGCGTGATGCAGATGTGCAGTGTTACACATCATATTACAAAAGAAACACAACATTAGACTAAAATACAAACCTGAGATTTTGTTTGACATAAATCACTAGAAAAGATAAACAGCCCTGAGTATAACATTGCACTGATTGTTTTATTTACCACTGAAATGATAGCGTTTGCATGCATGAAGAAATTTAAGCATTTGTAAAAAAAAAAAGATTCAGGACGGCGTGACCACTGTTTTAGTGCATTGATTCTACATTTTATAAAGTCATTAGGTTACTCTCAGGCACAAATGGCTGCAGGTATAAAAAACTGTATTCCAAAGTAAAATAATCAACATGAAACATATACACATTCAAATATGGATTAAAAATCTGATTGGCAGTTTGACAAGTTGCATTTCATCAGGTGGAAGGAGGTACTCTCTTATTTAGAATGTAACTTATTTTACATTCGTTTGGACGCAATTCTAAACTTAAAAGCAATAAATAAAACTCCTCAGTGTGTAAATAGATGTGTGATCCACAAAAGGAAACATTGGGTTGTACCTTCATTCATTCCACTATTCATTTCTCTAAAAGCATCAGAAAGATAGATTATCTCTCTCTGTCACCCCCACACCCACCCACACACCCACACACACACACACCCACACACACACACACACACACACACACACACACCTCTCTCTCATGGCTCGAAGAGAAGAGGCTGCATCCTGACGAAGGTGAAGTTGTAGTACTGGGGCAGACCCTGGTGGCTGATGCTGCTGAATTTATCCCAGATGAATGGTGGGAGTCCGTCTTGCGTCGTTGGCCCGTTCACCGCCTCCGCACGGAAGTCCCCAGCCATGAGGAAATCTGTCACCTGGACGAAGAACAACACAGGAACCAGGGAATTGGCATTTCTTTAAACCAATCACAATCGTCATGGGCGGTGCTAAGCATCGAGCAGAGCCGCGGTGCCGCTGCAAAACAGCCTCGGGAAGGAACTTGTTTTGGTGGAACATGGAAATTCAAAGGGTTGTAACAGAAAACTCTGATTGGACAGATAGTCTAGCTAGCTGTCTGGATTTACCCTGCAGAGATCTGAGGACCAGGTTACCGTAGTCTTCAGAAATCCAACAAAGTTTAAAATTCCAACACAAAGAAAGCGGAAGGTAGCGGACATCCGGACTAAAAGAGTGAAATCTGGCAGATTTTCGTGAACATCGTGGATATAGACCGCTATTACTGTAATGCAAGATCACCGTGGTAACAGGGCACTACCTTGGTGTCATAGCATCCTCCTGGTGTAGGCTTCACTTCCCTCAGGTCGCCACGGCAGCAGATGGTCTTGCAGGGGTCACCCTTGGAGTATGGATCCTTCTTGTAGTCTGAAAAGAAACAAACAACCTTTACATTAAACATGTGGCCACTGGACGATGTCAGGGTCCTCTTCAGGGTTAATAAGTAGATATTTATCAAAAATGTGAGATAAAATTCGTGAACTGGGCACAGGCTCAGGAGCCCAAAGTGTTAGGGGCCCCTTGGCCTTCACCTATGAAAATATCACTCAAAGAGACACATAGAGACCATGAAGAGATGCAAAATAACCACAAAGAAACATTAAAGGACTACAAAGAGACACAAAAAACTACAAAGATGACTACAATGAAATGCCAACATTATTATGACTACCATGTCAGCCACAATATCCAAAGAGCACCTGTAGCTTAAAATAAAGACCCGACATAGGGCTGGGCAATATTTCGATATTATATCAATATCAATAGACCAAATATCGTCTTAGATTTTGGATATTGTAATATCGTAGTATGTCTAAGTGTTGTCTTTTCCTGGTTTTAAAGGCTGCATTAGAGTAAAAAGGTCATTTTCTGAACCTACCAGACTCTACCGCCTGTTCTATCATTTGCCTTCACCCACACAAGCCTCATTGTTTAAATATTGTGGGAAAGCAATTCTTATCAACCCTTACAATATCTTTGCAATATTGATAGCAATATATTATTTGGTCCAAAATATCTTGATATCTGATTTTCTCAATATGGCCCAGCCCATTCCTTCGTCTGTATTCCACTGTGTTTGTTTGATCATTGTGACAACATGCAGATCAGTGATAATTTCATTGTGGGGAGATAGAACTGGACAAACAAACTTATGAAACCATAAGGAATGCAGGTTCCAGTGGATATGGAGAACCAGCTGAATGGGAAACAGAAAAAATGAGACAGAGACACACACCATTAAATCTCATGATGTACTTCAAGGAGTCTAGGTCCTTGACATCAGCCTGGTCACGGCGGAAGATCTTGGCTCTGGGGCAGAGATCGTAGGAGAAGTCCTCGCCATACTCCTTCCACATGTCTCCGTAACCACTGAGCGTGTAGATCTTCTGGTGGAAGGGAATGTTGTAGGACGGCCAGTAACCTGTGGTTATCAGAGGCAGCATACAGCAGATAAGTAAACTCTACAAACGTCCACATGAAACAAATACTATAGAAACAATACAAGTGTTGTTACCTCTGCGCAGAGCCTGAGTCTGGTCAGAGTACTCCACCAGCCCGGGGATCTGCTCCACCACAGTCAGAGCGCCGTCATCAACGCTGTGGCCCAGATTCACTTTGCTCCGGTCCAACACCATGTACTGGTTGTTGTAGGTACCTACACAAGCAGAGCCAGAGATATCGTCCTTTCTTTTAATCCATGCATGCTAGCAGCGGCTAATGTTGCTGGTTGCGGGGGTGTAGTGTGGTGAGCTGGTGAGTCTTACACTCCAACTGATCATGACTCATGTGACAATTTATCAGATTTCACACAGCTTGCTCTGAAGACACAAAAGGATGTATACAACTTTTTTTTTTTTACCCTGACACTTGTAAACAGACTTTGATGTGGAAAAGTATCAGGTCTATGCAAGTTGATCTTACTGTAATTGTGTGCTAAAATAAATGCATTTAAAAGGTAAAAGCAATGTAATGAAGATCAAAAGCAAAAACGTTGGCAGAAGTGTACATACACATTTATTTCATTAAGCTTTATTGATTTTATTATATATAATTACCTATTATTGATTAGTGTTATTGCTCTCTTTTAAAATAGTTTGTCACAGTGCTTAGTGCCTTACAAATATAGAATGGCTCACCAGAGTTGTGCATAGAGAAGGTTTTGGCCCACTCTTCTCCGGTATGTGCCAAACTGTGAGCCAGCCTGACCCTCTGCCACGCCAGCAGGCTGTTGGGAGTGATTGCGTCAAAAAGGGAGGAGTTGAAGACATTGTTGGTGGTCTGGGTCATCATCAGACCACTGCCCAAGAGGTAGAAGTCATCCAGAGACACCAGGAAACCTGAAGAGAGACATGAGCGAAGACCATTTCTGACAATTTGCAAACACATTCCCAACACGTAGATTCATTGATAACATTTCAGAAAGAAGTGTGTGTGTGTGTGTGTGTGTGTGTGTGTGTGTGTGTGTGAGAAGGCGATTACTAGAGATAAACGAAGATTCTTAAACCTCTAAGGGTCACACCTTTGCACAGACAAGCAGAAAATCGTGTGGAATGTGACTTTATCTAAACAGGAAAATAAGTGGTGTTTAATCAAAAGCACAGAGAGATAGGGACAATAATTATGATAGATAGTGTAACAACTCTGCTGTCCTGTTGGACATCATGGGATTTTGCCATTTGAACAATGCTGACTCTTTGTTTTTGTGGAATACAATTGTACTGCGTGTTGTGCTTGTTATCCTTGAAGAAGTCTCGATATGGAGAATATCTGGGGCCTACACACCAGGGTAGCTGCTAAAGGACAGTTTCCCAGTGGCGGTGTGGGGCTCAGCGATACGGAAATCCCAGTGTTTGTAGATCCGCATTGTAGCAGCGTATGTGTACCAGCTGGAGTGGGCAAACAAGAGGTTCTCAAAGCCGGGCAGCATCTGACGGGGAGGATAGAAAACAGTGAAATTAGGTTAGGCTCAACAGTCTATACGGTGTCCCTGAGCAGCAGAAATGACTGGAGGATTTTCAAATTTGACGTATGACATAAACCATAAGAAATGTCATGTTGGATTTCAATGAGATGGTTATTTTTGCTTCGATGTCATCTTGCAAAAGCTGGTACAGGAAATGTTAATGTAGTAGTCCTCAACAATGTGGCAAAGATGCGTGATGTAATTTTGAAGCCATAAAAAATGGATTCTGGTGCAGCTACTAAGCACTAAACACTGTTTTTCTGGGGGTCACAGAGGAGGAATTAGCATCTTATCGACTATATTATTTACTGATACAAAGAGAGAGCTTTGAAAGAGGATAACAGTTGAGACTGACTCAACTTTTGGGGAAACGCAACCCCACGTCACGCTGCGGTGGCCAACCATGTAACCGGGGATCAGACTTGTCGGTGTGTTCTGAGTTATGGTTTGAGGCGGTGTGAGGATCCCGCAACAAGAAGGTTTAAAAGCACTATGAGGTCGAAAACTAAAAAACATGATGAACACAAGCACTGAAACTGAATGGTTCCTGCAACAACAAAGCACTGTCTCTGTCTCGCCTCTCTCTTTTCTCTCTCTCTCTCCTGTAAAATAAAGCTGCCTTCAAGTGCGGTCGGAAAAGTCTAATTTAAAGTCTAATTCTGCTACATTGGGGGGGGTTAAGGAACACAAAAGGACGTCAGACAAATGGGCCATTTTCAGACATTCCCCTCACCCAGAAAATCACCCACAGATCTCCTTTTTGGTGTGATACAGACTTACTGAGTTTGTACACGGAGCATTGAAGAACACCCCTCATGTAACACTGTCTCTGTGTACATTCCTCATGTAGAGTAGGTAATAAGCTTTACTGGCATCTGACCTTGATGAGAGCAGAGCAGTGCCCCATCCCCGGGAGTTTGAGGTTTCTGAGCCGAGGGCTGGAGGTGGGGACCAAGGCTGGGATCAGATCCAGCAGGTCTCCCACTGAGTTCAGGAACTGGACGGCAAACAGGGACAGCGGCTATGGGAAGGACACCAGATAAACAGCTGTTGGTCAGCAAATAAAAAGGAATGGTGAATAGCAGTGTAGCTTTAATAGGAAGACAGCCATGTAATCCGAAAATAATAATAATAAATCTTTATTAAACCAAAAAAAACACTGAAATCGTGAGCTATTAGTTGACTTTTTATGTAATCTGCACTATCTAAGCTATTGTTGAACTTTAACTGGTGCTTAACCTAAATGAAACTATCGCACGTTTGGTAAAGATGCAATTTGGAAACTGCAAAAAATTTGAGAGTCTATAATAAAGGAAATTTCATTGATAATAATATACTGTAATTATATTGGCACCCCAAGTGTTGTCTTGTGGATCATAAAGTAACCTTTGTAAGAAATGGATCTGCTTTAGATCTACAAGCCATAAATAAATCATTACAGTTCCATAGTGACTAAATGTGATGTGTGATCACAAGTTCGGTTTGAATTGGAGGTTCCTCATTTTAAATAAGAACTGGGCAGAGCACTATCTAAAGCCCAGACAGCTGTTGTGAACTTCTTGTTACCTTTGTAAAGATAAGATTCAAATTTGTACATTTAATAAGGATTTTCTTAATTATGGCCCATCTATGTTTAATCTTAATATAGAGTAAATGTATTGTGGAAGATAAAGTTATCATGGTTGCATTCTGTGGCTGGTTCAGATGAGTTTTATTCACTGGAGACAGAAGTCCACAAAAAGATGTACAGTAAATTCTCTCTGACCAAAATGAGTCAGGAGCCAACAGAATAACAGAATCTGAGAAGATATTCATCTCAAGTCTGTCTGAGTAGATTAGAACAGACCCAATACCGTCTGTTCCAACTAATCAAACGTGCTTTAATAAGTTAATCTCTGTCTAAATCAAAATGTCTCAATCCGTGACCAACGTGAAATGCTTCCCCTCAAAACTAAGATAGAGATAAGAAATACTTAACTAAATGAGGATGCACTACAAGTTATTAGGAAAAAAAGTTTTTGGCACAGTCAAAACGTCACACAGAGCCTCAGGACTTTATCAGTCAACTGGAAAAAAAAGAATATTAGGAGAATATGCAACTAATTATTAGGTAATTCATCTTCTTCTACAGTGCACACCTGAATTTGAACAGTAGCATTTTATTCTGTGTTTTTATTTGTGCATTTGATTTTGCACTGTAGAGAAAAGACATCCCACGGGGCTTCTATGCATGAAAAAGAGCCTCTAAACAAGAGTTAAAATACAACGATAAGATCATGTTCATGTTATAAGCGGCCTTTAAACCTTTTTCCCGTGTTTCTTGGCCCAGTCGGCGACTCCGGCTTGCAGCCCGTCCATCTGAGCCATGATGAAGCCTGCATGTTTCCACAGAGGATCAGAGCTCTTGTTCAGTTTCACCTGCTCTCTGGTCCATTCATCCTGCTTCCTACAAGCCCCAGAGTCACATCATCAGGCTTGAAAGGGACACCCGCCAAACCCACCAAATGTCCTTAAAAATTCACTTTTTCTGGTAGAGCAATGTAAAGAAATGATCCGACCAGTCTAAAAACAGATTGCTCTGTTTTCCGGCAAGACATTCGGGTGAATGGAATGAAGCGAAACAAACCAGAGGAGCAGAAATACACAAGTAAAGTTAGTTAGGGAAAAAAATATCTACACATGGAGATATGTTTGTTATTGTAAATGTTAATATTTATATTTTTAAAGAAACATGGATGCTTATATGTATTCAGCTGCACTTCCCTGGGAAAAAAAAGATTGGCTGGTAAAATCTACTAGTCATGTTGACTGGTGATTAAAAAAGTAAATTGAATGAATATTCATTATAATGATTTGCTGTAAAACACTTAAAAGTAAAGAGCCAAACAATGAGCTCAGGATCAAAATCTCTGCAGACAAGTAGTTCAACGGATGGATCGTGCATGCAGCCGAACGCTTTTTTATTATGTCGGACCACATCATTGTCTGAGCTGGGCCATAAACCCATTAACTCTGAGGAGAGGATATGAGAGATGATGACATGTGACTCAGATTGTAAACTGTATGTGACGGTGCTGCTGCTGCTGTGGTTTTCATATTTTAAAAAAGAAAAGAGAACTGACTCACGCCATGAAACTCTGAACGGGGCCGAGAATCTTAGGGTCGTGGATCAGCTGTGGATACATGTTGGCGTAGTGGTCCATCATCTGCCTGGGGAGGAAGAGTACTAATAAATGTAATCAGAATAATAAAAATATAGTACAATCTTAAAACAAAGTGGTTGATAGTGTTTGGTATGCATCGTGAGAGAGGCTGGTGGGTGCTGTCAAACATTTGTAATTCATACCAGCTATCTGATCTCATCTTCATAGAGTAACAACATACTGGAACACTTACTGGGCAGTGAGGAAGCCCTCGAGGTAGCCGGCCAGGAAGTAGGTCACCTCATCAGTTTCAGGGGTCTTTCCGTACCCGGCACGTATCTCTAGGATGCTCCAGCCTGTACTGGACAAGGTATCATTCAGATACCCGTATGCATCCCCATCCGGCTCCAGCACCCCATCCTTCAGCAGGACCATCTTGTGTTGGGGGTCCCAGTACACCGTGGCTGCGGTCATGGCTGAGAAATCCAGAGAGAGAGGACATAAACAAAACAAAATGGAAGTTTGCTACACAACAGTTATGGAGACTAAGGCTGTGAAAATCAATACAGTTGGGGAGAGTTGACTCCTAGAATACTATTGCAGTCCCACGTGCAGTAAATCTAACAATGTATCAACTAATACTGATGTTTCTTTTATAAGCTTATGCTGTTCTATACTGATTGTGTTGTAGTATAGCCTGTTGCCCATACTGTGTATTACATTTTTTTTTGGCTTTAAGCTTGAGTGACAGACCACATCTACTAAGAGGTCACAAGACTAGTATGTCCCATTCACTAAAAATATCCCACCACTATGTCTGAATTCCTTTCTTGTTTCTATTAAGGCGTATGTTAAATTGATTTATGGACATAAACGAAAATGAAAGGGTTAGTACATCATTTCAGTGAGGATCACCCTGTATCTTATATCAGCACAGAAAACTAAATCCACTCGTGCGGTCATCTTCGACACACTTTTTAAAATCACAGTTAACACAGTTAATACACAGTTTGACTAACAAGAATTCAAAATGCATGCATGCTTACAGCCAACCCATTAGCCATTAGATCCTTAAACAGCCACCCGTGATTTCCCTTAAACTTGGCTCACTTACTGTCAGGAGAGGCAAAGGTCGTAGCCACAACAAATAAAATAAAGACATACAGCGTCTTTACTAAAAGCATGGCTGGTTATAAACAGCGAAAGACAAACAAACTGCGGAAAAAAGACGTGAATCCTTCAACGGTGCTTCAGGCGAAGAGGAAATCAGTTGGAGGCGAAGGGAAAGTCCGAGTCAACCTGAGTTCCAGGGAGCGGAACGTTTCCGGATTGGCTGCAGGACGAAAAGGGAGGAACATCAGACTGCATGTTCCCTTTCGGTGGTAACAGACATGCACTGCTAAATGTCATAGAAGTCTTGCTAAATTTACATTTTATTTCGGTTTGAGAGCGACAGTTTATGGGAAGCAAAACTTATCACCCCAGATGGGACTCGAACCCACAATCCCTGGCTTAGGAGGCCAGTGCCTTATCCATTAGGCCACTGGGGCTTAGCGGCTTCAACATGTTACAAAGTTTTAATTTATCAAGGATTGACCACAAATTCCTTAAGAAAAACATGTATTTTTATTGTGTCATTTTGATCATGGTTGCACAGTAGTATGTTCATCCGTTTTATTTTTAAAGACTTACGGAGACTTTGTCAGCGCAATAATTAAACAATGCAGAAACTTAATTTACTTGTTTTATTTAATCCATCGTTAATTGGAGAAAACAAAAGTCGCAATATCCCTTTAAAATAGGCCGATTACTACATCATTAGACTCGTAACGTAGCCCGGTCTGTGCAAAACAAAATAACATGCAGCTGGTCCTTCTGATTGATTACATTCAAGGAAAACAATACACAAACAAAATGTTTCATTTCACACAGGAACCAATAATGCACTTATTGTTGTGATGCTGCCTCCAAGTGGTCTCAACAGTAAATCATGAAATGCATAAAATCATCTTATCCCCTCTGAGGGAACCAATTTGACAGAAAAAAGTAACAGAAAGTGGATAATCTTCAATATAGAATCAATTAGTATCATTCAAACTTTTAAATATACTTTGACAAACAAATAAATAAAGTGGGAATGACAAGAAATGTTGAAACTGAGTTTTTACACCCACTCCCTTTGTACACATCTATAGCATTCTTTAATCCATTTTTACACAGTGGTAAAGCTGTTTGAAGCTGTTTGTGCCATTACCTTTCTCTTCTAAAAAAGAAACACTACCAGAGTCTGGGGCACTGCTGGTATGGAAAAAAGCCTCCTGTTGAAGGAAAGAGAGAAATGCAGGTGTGTTACAAGAGATTAAACTTTAACTTACAGCATGTGGTATGAGTTGGTGAAAAAAATTAACTTAAAAAAGGCTTTGGTTGTGAAGCTTTTCACAGCTGGACACTGTTTTTTGAACTGTTAAGAACAAGAAAAAGCAGAAAACAAAGGAATGTAACAGCTGCATGTAACAAAACTCTACATGTAGAAATAGAATGATGTCTGTGTCAGTCAGCTTCAACAACGCCTTCACATTGTTCTATATCCAGTCGTGTCATTTGCTATTTGTTTGTTAAGCTATGGACAAAATGTCACGTAAAGCTAAATAAATCACAGTCACAAAATATTGTAGCAAAGAAATTAAAAATGTAAATATCAAGGTATAACTTTAACAATCCACAATATGCACACTGACACGTGGCCCAGAGCCATTCCGCACAACAGAGAGCTAAGAAGGCACAACTCCTAGGCATATAAATCCTACTGCACATTAAAATCCCCTCCACAGCATTCAGAATAAAACTAAATGGCCTTCTGTGAGTTGTGTCTCTCTCACAGTCATTGAGCAATGACCGTACCTGTGGCAGACACGTCAAACGCAGGAAGTCTTTTTAAAGAAAATGCTGACAGTCAAAAGTTACTGTGGTAAAATAATCATAAAGCCGCTGATTTGAGAGTGTTTGAGGAAGAAAACACCACCGACACACGCACAAACAGCGTTATAGCAGCAGTTTTCAGTAGTATTCACCTATATGGTGATAGTGTTTTCCATTTCAGATGCTATAACCCACTACTTGGTGAGTGCATTGACATTAAATGCAAGTGAAGAACAGTTAGGTTAGAGGGGAGGACTTCATCTTCATCACAAAAAGACCACCCACACACACGCACACACACACACACACTCATTCGTCATCGATCAGTTTTTCTGCGCCGTTCTCTGCTTGTCTTCCTGTGCTGCTCCCTCCTTCCTCTGCGCCCCCGCTTTCCTCTTCCTCCTCATCCTCGTCTCCAGCGTAGGACAGCGACTGGCTGCCGTAGTTGATCGTGGTGCGAGAGAGGTCCACTTCGATGGGGAAGACATCTGCCTCCTTCAGGACGGCGTAGCACTCGTCGTAGTAATGGGACATGCCTGAGACGAAGCGCTGCAGCTGGAACACGATGTCCTGGACTGTAGGTGAAGAGGAGGAGGAGGAGGAGGAGGGGTAAACTCACTTGATAAATTGAAAAATATATGTTAAGAGAAACAGAACAAAAAAAAAATAACAGAGTAACAGATGAGGGTCACAGGTTACTGCATGGTTTTCTGATCTGGTACTGAGGGCCAGATTATAGGAGATCAAATTGCTGAATGGGAATATTATGGTTTTGGCCATAGGCAGAATTTAGTTTTTTATTGCTTTGTTGGTTTTTCTGCTCCATATATTTACATTTCTCAGAATTTTTTCAGTGCTTGTTTGTCCATTTTTGCAGAATGAATCCTGATAGTGACTGGGTAATGGCTATTTAATTCCCATTACAACGTCTAAGATAATCTTTGCCAAAATTAGGTTATTATTCCTCATCCTTTCGGCCTCTCACATCCTGTTTTAAATATCAGACAGAAACGTGTGTGCTTAGACATGTGACCTCGTACATCCTGGCATGGCGGTGTGGTTGATTAAACAACACAAGCGAGACAGATCAGAGACAGATGTGATGACAGAGTATCACCACAGTCAGTTTACAGCTGATGAGAGTGAGTAACTGGATGTGAAAGATGTGATAAATGAAAAAAACAAAAACAACAACAGACCATGTTTCTGATCCAGCAGCTCTATCTTCTCCAGAACGTCCTTCCTCATTTTGGCGAAGCGAGAGCGAGCCTCCTGCCGACACCGCAGCACCAAACGGTACTCATAGTTCCCAGTGCTGACGCGGTACAGGGGCTCTCCCATGGCCTGTAGCAAAACAGCACATTAATCACTACTTCAGATTATATTATGAGTGCAACAATCCTCTGACCTAAATAAAAAAACAGCCAATATTTCTGTTGGAAACCTTGGTATCTTGTGAACATCATGAAAATGAGAACTCACAATACTGCTGTATTCTTCATCGTCCATTTCCTTCACCTTCAGGCAGTACGACTGAAACACACACAGAATTCCACGTGGTTTCTCTGCTGACTGATTATAAGGGATGGAACTGTGTTGCACGTCACATTAAAAACAAAAGTGCTGCTGTCTTACCAGATATTCAAACTTCACATCCAGGTACTTGCGGATGGTGAGCTTGGTGTCTGGTATGGCCTTGTGAAGGTACGTGTTCAGATCATGGAGCATCTGCAACAAGATGTGATTGGTTAATGGTTTGATATAAACTCAGACAGCCCACACATGACGGAACAGAACTGCAAACACCTTCAGAAACAAGTGGGTTTGTTACTTTGTATTTGTGATTTTATAACTTTTTTTTTTTTTAGAGAGGCCTGAGTGTTCCCAAGGTGATTTGTAAGTAAATGCTTCAAAGCCAAACTTGTATCTCTACTCACAGGTTTGATGGTCTTCAGCAGCTTAATGCCGTATTTCTCAATGTTTCTGTGAGCATCGGCAAACTTCACAAAGGCCTCGCTGGCGGCAGCCTGGGGCTCTCGTACGCCGATGACTGAAAAAACATCTCCGAACGCTGGAGGGGTGGATTAAAATCCCAATCAGATATGTTAAACCCCAAACAATTTAGAAATACTCTTTATGATTCCTGATATGGATCACAGTAACTCACCTCTGTGAGTTTGAGAAAGCTCAAAGAAAGCTCGGAGCAGTCTCTTCGTGTGCTCCATCAGTCCTACAAGCACACACAACAGTGAGACGAGGGTTTGGACAAACAGCAACATGTAAATGGTTAAGGTGAAGCACCTTAACACAGCGTATCTGAGGAAAACATCCAATTAACAGGCACCTCATTTGTCACACTAAACAGCAACACGTTGGTTTACCATAGGCCAGTTTTGTAATTTGGTTATTATTTACCTTTGTAGAGCTCTGCTGTTTTCTCCAGCTCTTCCAGTCGTTTGACCAGTCCATCTGGACAGTCAAAAGAATCCACGTGAGTTAATATCTACCTTTAAAAATTCACTTATAACATCACAATGTTCATAATAATCACCTCACCGTTGCATAGTATAGCTCTACTGAGTCCAAGAGCATCTGCTGTACCGGAGCTCATATTCTCAACCAGGCGGTGTTTGACTTTCTTCAGCACTGTAACACATACATATATGTGTTTAATTCATTTACACACACACACACACACACACACACACACACACACACACACACACACACACACACACACACACACACACACACACACACACACACACACACACACACACACACACACACACACACACACACACACACACACACACACACACACAAGTTACAGTGATAAGAGGGATATGCACAGCATAACATTACAATAAGTAATCCACATGCAGGAACATAAACAAACAATGATCAAGACTAATAGTGAGTATGCATGTGTCTCTAGTGGAGGAGGTACCTATATCCAGAGACTTCCCCTGTTTGGGGTCTGCCTGCAGTTTGTTGTAGTGGATTACTGCTTCTCCCTGTGAAAACACAATCAAGAGATACACACCAATGACTCAACAACAAAAATAAAGTGTGTATATTTAAAAGAAGACCATCTCTAGGAAACAAACTATATCTTTCATTGGTTTAATTTCAATCCAAATCCAAATTGAATAATTAAAAATACAATGGGTTATCCTTTTAAATGTGGTCAAATTGATAATGTAAAAACATTTCCAGTTTCATGGTGTCGAGGGTGAAATTCCCATTCATTTGCACTGAACGGCTAACGACAACACAATCTAATCTTTAAATCCAACGATGCACCCAATCTTTAATCCTTCACACAGGAAGTCAGGGAATTTTCTGGGTGCGAACAATGGATGCCAAAAACAACACAGCCACTCTGCACTGGTGACGTTATACCCAAAGCTAAAGGCTATTGTCCTGACCTCTTTAGTACAACTTGGCAAGCCGGTAAAGTCCCTCTTCTCCGCAGACCTACGGTGGGTTTGTACCCGTAAATTGTAAACTTTTGGACTATTTACTGATAAATCTGCGGCCTCGGCAGAACACAGAAATGTGAGTAATGTTTCCTTCTTTTGCATGTTTATATTAATGCCCATATGTCCTTGCTTTCCTTTTCTAATGCATTAAAAAGACACTGGTGGGATGGAGTTTAGTT
The DNA here is from genome assembly GCF_013103735.1 of Etheostoma cragini. Lineage (NCBI taxonomy): Eukaryota > Metazoa > Chordata > Actinopteri > Perciformes > Percidae > Etheostoma > Etheostoma cragini. The sequence goes on along the minus strand of NC_048421.1, from coordinate 3,352,691 downwards.
TGTTTAACTTTCAATTGTCAGACCAATAGGACATACTAAGAGGTTTTCTGAAAACAAGGACATATTATAACAAGCACTGATTTCCTGCCCAGGTGCATGATGAGGCAAAAACAGCCATAAAACAAAATGATTTGTATCTGGCAGGTGACAGGTTTTAATTGTCTATCTAAGTCATCAACACCTTAATCTCTAACAGAGAAGACTGCATGGAATTGGTCAAAATCAAGACTGTGTATTACCAGAATTGTATAAAAAGTAAATAATGAGCCATCTGAACATATCATTGTGTTGTTTAGGACTGTAATGACTCTGGACTGTGATTCCATTCCCAATATTTGTGTACCTGTACAGCTTGTATCATCTTAGCGACCTCCACTTTGGTCTTTCCCTTCACTGGTTTTCCATTCACGCCTGTGAGCTCATCACCTGCTGCCAGTGTCCCATCCAGAGCGGCAGGGGTGTTATCAAAGACCTGTGAGACGACAGAAACCACATTTAAAAAGGTAAAGATGACATGTGTATGTTCTTGTACTTCTTTTAATTTACAGAAATGTTCTGTAATACATTACTAAACATGGTTATAATCAATTGTTCTGTACACACCTGAACAATGTAGAGACAAGGACAGTACTGTGCCCCACCACCAATGCTGATCCCAATAAGGTTACTAGCATCTTTCTTCAGGCACACAGTACCAGGTACTGTGGGTATACCACTGTTGAGAAATAAACATGATACTTTGAGATTTTGAGAATTCAACAGTTTTTCTGTTTTGTTTTTACAACAGAATTAGAGTATATAGCTCTTCCAGTTCATAAAAAATCTAATTAGTTGAGTAATTAGTCCAAAGTTTACACCAGGAAGCCAGCCCTGATATAATAATTAAGTCATATCTTATGGTTTGATTTGTCAGTTTATGTGGTAAGGCTGGGCGAGACGGAGAAGAATCGAATCTTACAATATTTTTGACCAAATACCTCAATATCGAGGTGTGGATATACTGACTAAGTGGGTCAAGGCAAATAATAGAACAGTCTGTTAAGCCTAGAAAATGACACGATTTTACTGTAATCGAGCCTTTAAAACCAGGAAAAAAGACAACACGTATTACCATATTAGGCAAGGCAAGGCAAGGCAGCTTTATTTGTATAGCACATTTCAGCAACAGGGCAATTCAAAGTGCTTTACACA
>NC_048421.1:3320518-3351400 GCF_013103735.1 Etheostoma cragini | reverse complement strand
ATATATATATATATAATAAAAAAGGGAAAAACATGATTGTGACTTACAGTTTATCCTCCTCTAATTCATAGTCCATGTCTGTAAACATTGCAGGACGGTGTCACTCCTGATCCCTGTAAAGAAAGCGAGAGATAAGACAAAACTCAGTAGTGGTACGGTAAATATCGTCTGATTGTACCTGGAGAATGATATGATGAAGACAAGTAACACAAAGACAGTTTTGAGCAGCTCTCTCGGTAATGAATAAAACAAAAAGCGATTTAAAGGGAGCTCATTGTGAGCTTTGCATCTTCGCTCGCCTCATCTCACTGAGGCCAAAGCTGCCGTCAGTGAGGCGAAGAAGGACAACAGCTGGTAACTTTCAATGCATGCTAACTACCTAATGTTAGCCAGTTACATTTCTCTAAATGCGTGTAACAGTTGAATTTAACATAACGGCCTATGCGGTAAAAAAACACGACTGTAATAGTTGTAGTCACGGAAGCAAGCAGCAAGAAAAGTGCTTGCTAACGCTGGCTTATTAGCTGCTAACGTTAGCAACTGTATGCTATTGGCAGGTGGAAGAGCAAATATCGAACGTCCAGAAACGTTAACAGGCCGTAAACAGTTTACCTTTATCAGACTTTGCACCAGTGTCCCATAAAAAAAGTCTCTTAGTGTATATAAAAAACACAATATCTTTTTGAAATCGCTCCGTTTAGCTACTCGCAATTAAATCTTGATTTCTGGATGCACTGACAGCTCCCGTGTTTACTTTCTTTTGTCACTTCCGGCAACACAGCGGAAGTTGTTGTAGGGAGAAGCGGAGAAGTGGTCACATTTAGAAACTCCAACTCCACATTATTTAGTGGAAATACAACATGTATTTATACTGAATATCTGTATATATGTACAATTCGTTATCAACGAACATAAAGCCCTTCAAGAATATATAATTATGAGGGGTTTTCCCGGTTTTGCTCGTATGGTTTTACCGCCCTCTGGTGGTCACAGTCAGGAACTATAACATTAGAATTTCAAACTAGCGTCAGTGAAACCATACTGCCACTTCCGGTAAGTAATCAGTGCAGCTGTTACTCTTCTGTGATCGAAGAGACAATTAGGCTCCATATGCAAACTGAGTTCATCAGTAATGATTAAAAAGAGTCGTGCCTCTGCATTGAATAGGTTTCTTGATTGTTATGATGATTAATGGCCGACATTGTCACTGAATCTTTTGTGCTTCACGTTATAAATTAGGTGAAATTTCAGTCACACTACTTACGTTTTGTCTTCCAGGGCAGAGGATCTTCCCACATCTTCCTTCAGCTCCAGGACTCTTCACCAACACCAGCATCCAACATGAGCATGGTAAATTTAAGATTTAGTTCACTCCATAGCCTATACAAAAGGTTATGGATTAGCACATTTGTTAAATAAAAATATCAACACGTTTGTGAATACCAGTAATCTCTTATTTACTAATTCACTCGTTGAAAACCCCTAATCTGGTCATCTGTGTTTCTCAGCAACTTGAAATGAAGAATGTACAACTGAGAGTTGGAGATCGTCTGAAAGTGAAGGGGGAAATTATGCATGATGCTGAGAGGTAAGTGAACCAAACTTAATATTATATAACACTAGGTATTCTTTTACTTTATACAATAAAATATGGTGATATTTATACAGATTTATTCCCAAAAAATGGAAAATGTGACTTTACATTTAGTAGTAGCCTGGGGATTATATGATGAATATTGATTCTGTGTGGTGTGAACTCTGCAAACACCTCAGTGTATAATCTCTGATCCCCTCAGGTTCCAGATCGACCTCGGCTGTGGGGCAGACGACCTGGCGCTGCACTTCAACCCCCGTTTCCAAGATGAGGAAGATGGAGCTGTTCTCGTTTGCAACTCAAAGACTGACGGTTGTTGGGGCGATGAGGAACGGGAAATACACAACCCCCTACAGAGGGGGACGGATGTCAAGGTGAGGGAATGTGACTGAAGGAAGGGAAGATGTGTGTATTTGGAATTGTCTTACAGGTAGTTTGGGGTTTTATTTGGAGACATTTTTGGATTTTTTACTAAAAACAAATAGTTTGCTGTCTAATCTGAGGATAAAACTTGAATTATATTTTGTTCCCTAATGTTTAAGACTTTAAACCATTTTTAGGAATCTTGGTTTAGTTCTGGACTCAACCTACATCAACAGAATAACAATCAGCCCACTACCACCTCCAAAAATGTAGCTAGAATAAAAGGACGTAGACATCAAGTTTTAAAGAAACTTATTAATGACTTTAGTCAACTGTGTCTTGGCAGGTCTGTGTTTAAAAAAAACAACAACAACAACAACAACAAAAACTGCAGTGTATTCATAACACTGCTGCCAGGGTCAGAACCAACGCGCAGGACTTGCTTTCAGTTTCTATGCACTGTAGATCTGGAATAAACTTCCAGCTCTCTTGACATCTCCCCAAAATCCTTTTATTTTTAAATCAAGGCCTACAACTTTTCTTTTTGCCACAGTTTTCTCTTAGCTCCTTAGATGGTCAATCATACACTTCTATGCTTTTGAATTATTTTAAATCTACAGTTTTATGTTTTTTATTTACTATGTAAAACATTTTGAATTCCTTTTGTCTGACTTGTGCTGTATAAATGAATTGCCTTGCCTAAGTATCTTTTTATTTCAGCTTGTGTTGAAGCTGGCTGGAGACATGTTTGAAGTGGAGCTTCCTAATGGACAGGAAGTCCAGTTTCCTAACCGCCACAACATGGACGTCATCAGCTACATTAAAATCCTTGGGGACTTCAAACTGACTTCCTTCAAGATATGCTGAGAGACTAAACTGCTGTAACACATGAATACTGTGTGTATAAGTTTGGTTAAAGATGGGACTTGGTCGGTTATTGTTAGACATATAAATCAGATGTAGATTGTTAGTGAATTGGAAATGTATCTTTATTTAAAAATGCCATGTTGTGCACAAGAATAAAAAATGTTTAAATTCAAATTATCTTGTTTTTAAAGATTTTACACACATTTCCAGAAGTTTTTATTTTTTATTTTTTAAACTACACACAATTCCCAAAACTGCACATGCAAAAGACCTCATGTCTTTCAAAATGAAACCCTGCATTCAAAATGGATCTCAAAATGAAGCCTTTGCATCAAATGGCAAACCCTTTTTAATAATGGTACATTTTTTAATATATACCATGTCCACACTGTTTAAAAGCTAAAGCCATTCATTTCCCTACAATGTTCTGAAGTAATCTGCTCTGAGTGGTTGAAATGTTCAATGTTGAAACAATATTTATTTGGCAGACTGTTTGCTGTTGTAACGGTAGCACGAAAATCAAAACCATAAAACCAGGTCCAAATTACAGACACTACTGTAAAGGGACTCAAGTCGGCCTGGACTCTCTGATAAGCTTCTGTCACGGTCAACCCGTGACTGATCACATGATCAACCAGTGTGGCCCTGATCTCATCAGAGATTGCTCCCCTTCCTTATCTTTGTTCTAGTCCTTTCTAACTTTTCCTCACTGTCATCCCGTCTCTCCTCCTCCCCGTGCTCTCTGTCCATTGTTAGGTAATCTGACCTTTGACCTATTTAAAGGCCTATAAAGCAGTGATTAGTTGACCAGTTTCATTCTCTCCTCTGCTGGCTGTTCCAATTTAACGCAACAGGGGTCAGGGTCGTGACCGGCATCTGACAAGCTGTTGGCACCACCATCTTCAGCCAGAGAGGCCATTATTTCTTCAGCTTCTTCTTGTGTTGTCAGGAGGAGTGCTAACAGGGATCGCTAGATTTCAAGAACTTTGCGCACCAATAATGGCCTCCAACATTTACATTTTTTCTACAAATCTGTGAGTTGACATGTACTAAACATGAGTTGAATTTGCACCACAACGCCGCCACGCCTTGATGCTCATGACAAGAATAATGTATCTTTATTGAAGTGATCTAGGTTTCAATTTCTGCACATTAATTTTTTCGCAATATGATACATTATAATCCATGATGATCATATTACACAAAACTGAAATTGCACGTCAAAATGTTTTTACACAGTGGCGCAAAAAGTGGGTATATGCCCTATATGCGGCGCATGGGAGCGCAGCACCATGGGGGCCACAAAGCAATGGTAAACAAAAATATATTTTTTTTAAATTATGAATTTTTTTTTGGGTAATTTCTATAATATAGTTGCTGTTGTGCGCTTCTAAATCATTTCTGCATTATGTTATGTAATATTTTAGAGGAACAGGCTGGAGTAGGCGCTCAATCCCATAAAATCTCACCAGAGAATGTTGACGTGGGGGGGGGCGTGAGCGTGAGCGAGCGGGTGGTTAAAGCAAAAAAACTGTCGGGGGCTGAAAATAGAAAAAGAAAGAGGGAAAAGGAAATGTCATGACAGCAGTTAAGTAAGTGGATGGTGAAAGGCAACGGGTAGGGTTTAAATTGTGACCTATGTGCATGGAGGCTTTCAAATATTAATGTTAACAGACTAGCTAGCTAGCGTTTGCTAACACTGGGAATGTAGCAGCCAAATGGGGATTTGCAGCTAGCTTAGAATATGCAAAACCGAGGTTGCTGAGCTGAAAACTGGAAAATATAAGTTAGCATGTACAATAATCTTGAAAACATAACTAATGCAATAACTGGTTTACCATGGAATTATGCATATTTGCTACCAAACTTGGAGACTAGCAAATATTCACTTTAACAGACTGTTAGACTAGCTAGTGTTTGCTAACACTAGCAGCTAAAGTGGGGTTTACGGCTAGCTTAATGCAAACCAATGTTGCTTATAGCTACATTTAGATTTTGGTTAAACCCTATGGTACCAATGACATATATCAATTTTATGAAGGTAAAATAACATCTGGTAAATATAAGGTAGCATGCACAATTAATGACAAGAAGCTGGAAAACACATGCAATAACTCTGGTTTACCATGGACTCATTGATAAATTTAGTTTTACCATTAGCTGTTCATGTTAGCTGTGCTGTTAGATATACAGGCTATAGTTACATCTGTTGGGACATGGAAGCTCTAATTACAGGGTCACATCTCTCTCTCTCTCTATCTCTCTCTCTCTCTCTCTCTCTCTCTCTTTCTCTAAAGATCTGTGCTAAGTGGCTTTCTGTATTTGTACTTTTTAAAATCCAAAATGCGAATGCAATTTCAACAGCAGCACAACCTTACTGCATAATAGTTGTCTTATCTGATGCCATCACTAGGCTGATTAAGAATTGAATTTAGGCTGCTATGTTTAACATTGAGTTCATTTCATTCAGGTGTGAGGACGGTGGATCAGGAAAGACAGGGGAAGACAACAGGTAAGTCTCACATTAGAAGGAAGTGTAGGGGGAGCCACTTGATACCAACAGATTAATTTCTTAATATTATTGAAAAAACTAAAATGTAAAAAAAAATTACACAGCTACACGGGCAACCTGTGAGCATGTGTGTGTATTTCAGGCCTGTGTGTAGTGATCATTAAACAGTATACAATTAAATTAAAAAAGTAGAGATGAGACCACTGATGAGATGAGGTAGGATTTCTATTAGAACACACAAAACTAAATGTCCAGTTCAAGCTCCGAGTCCTCCTCACTTTTGTTTCATTTAGCTCTTTAACGTTAGTGTTGCTTACAGATAAAGTCTGATTACTTCTAATTTCAAATCAAAATAGTTTAACATGCACACTTATTTTTTGTTGTTTTTTTTGGGGGGGGGGGGCAAAATTGTTGCTGCACACCCCTCTGACATTGGGTAGTTGCACCCCTGGTCAAGAGTGAGGAGAAGGGAAAGAACCACTCCTTTAAATGTCTTGCTCTCCAATTTCGGTCATAGTTGTGCAAAGGTTTAAAAAAAAATGTTTGTCAAATTTCCAATATTTTCCAATATAGTTATTAAATATTATATTCAATCAAAGGTGATACCCCATGTTAGATGATTTTTACCTGTTTGTTTTTAAATGTATCTAATGATAGTACAGGGTACAAACTCGTCCCTTTTCATTGAAGACCTCTGTTTTGAATACAAAGTACGTTGTGTGATACGTGTATGTCCGGTGAGTTTTTGAAGTTTGCTGGTGGGCCGGGTATGCAAGGACAGTGTCACGGGGAATAAAATGAGGACCACATTGTCTGAGTTTTCAAGAAAGCTCCTGGCTCCTGTGTTTGGCTCATGTTACGTCCCTGAGAGGAGCGAAGACTGAAGAGGACACTGTCCGCATGCCTTAAGGTAAGAATAACCTCAATTGGTTTAAATGACATTATGTAAGTTTGGGACTGTTAATTAGCCCGATAAGGTAGAATTGTTTTGATTTGCCAAACACTATAATATTAGTAACCCTATTTCCACGTAACCAGCTTACTTTTTATTCCAAATTTCACTTATATAACATTTCAGATGTTTGGCGTGTGCAGATGACTACAACATAAGTTAAGATTCTTAACCAAAGTGCTTGATGTTACCATGTTATGCCTGATGGCACCATTTTCTTTATGCTAAGATATTATTAGCAAGACTAAAACTGTCCATAAACATTATGTAAGCAAACAGTTTGCTTTCAGATTTGTTTTGGAACATGTGAGTAAATTATGAGACATTTATCTAAAATGAACCTATTTGCTTTTGATGTAGTTAAACTGAACACTTGTTACTGTAATTATGTCTCCTGAGAAGCGGGAAATGCAAAACTATCTGAAACAGTTTTTTTGAAAAAATTACCTTTTTCTTTAGTTGTAGTGGTTCTGAAATATGTTTATAAATGTCTAAACCCTGTCTTTAATTGACCAAACAGCAACACTAAATAGCAGAAAACATACATTTTTACTTAATACCGCCCTCACAGGTTTAATTTAGAGAGGCAACAATAGCAGGAGCTCTAAAGGGCTTGTTTAATTCATTTTATTTCATTCAACAGTGTGCTGTAAGACTCTTGCATTGACTGTGGCATCACGGCCGGTGTGAACGCACCGTTAGACAAATCTATAAATACCTACTAAATAACACTATTTGTAAAATGGGATTACATAAATAAAATGAATCAGATTAAGTATGTGGCATATGTTTTAACTGTGTCAAGGAAATCTGGTCTTCTCATAATACTCAATACGAAAAGAAAAGAGTTAAACTGCAATGACTTTAAGATGGGTCTGTTTATTACTGTAAAAGAAGACTTTGTCACAAAGTTTGATATTTCTGTAAGTAATTATGGATATCAATGTACTGTAGCAATAACAGCAAACAACAAAAACAATTCCAATATGCTACTAGTAATAATTTGTAATAAGTAACAGTAATAAGATAATTTAAAATTAGATAAAGTAAAAAATAGTTGAATACACCAAGTACTTTAAGCATCATTGATTGAAATCTTTGAGAAAAACAAAGTAGGTAATACAAAATAAAAATGTGATAAATGATAAATGATTGTGTAAAAACAAGTTCTGAAGTTGGACAACAGAAGCTAAAACTTTGACACCGAAATTAAAAGGATTTCATTCTTTTTTAACAATATACGTCAACTTCTCACAACTTTTTCCCTTTGACGCAAAACGTCTCAAATACAAATTTAATACATATATATATATGTATATATATATATATATATATATATATATATATATGATTTCATACTTTAAATCAACAACATTTCATCAATTCAATTTCAAAACATTCACCCTTTCTATTAGTTATGTTTCATACTTTAAATGGTCTCAAAACCCCTCAAAACTGAAAAGAAAACGATTATGGAAAATTTGTATACAACGTTTATCAAAACTTGTGTCCTTGACAAGTTTTTCTTATCATTTTAATGAGATCTCTTTTCCTCTGTGAAAAAATAAAACACAAAAATGAGCAATTATGTCACTGAATGAATTAAAATACATAAACACCGGACAGCATGTCTGAGCTCCACATCCTACACGTGTCTTTGCTCTTTTATCTTTAAACAAGTGTAAGAAGAAAAAGTCATGCATGAATAAAATTATCTCATAACTAATATTACACACTGATCATTTTTAATGGTGAACAACTAAGAACAGTTTCATGTTAAGTGTTTGAGATTTTTACATAAAAGTAAAAAGGTAAAAACTAATGTCAAATCCTAGGTTACAACTCTGTTCATGACAATAACTGAAAGACCTTATTGATTTGTTCTTTCAACAATTTGCTTTTAATATTCACATACTAATTACCTGCATGTTTATCATCTTGTAAAACAAAGAACATTTCAAATTATAAAAAAATAAAATCTGATCTGTCTGACACTTTAATGACTATACCATTTGTATTGACACGTACACGGTGTTCTCCTTTGATTAAAATCATTTTCTGGAATCCTTACTACTCAATGTTATACTGCAACTCCATCTCTACTTAAAAAAACACATTGCAAAACAGTTATTACATTTTATACAGTTTCTCTGTCATTTTGAATCACATTATCATCATTGCTATTGTTGCACTCCAATCAAATCAAAAACTCCTATTTTGACTAAATAAACTTTGGGCTTCTGTTACTTTGAGTAGAGCTTGGTTGTTTCTGGCTCACTCACAGATTGTACATTTCATCCAGACTTTCAATAGCTTCTTGTTTACTGTAGTTTCTCCACTCACTGGGAATTTCTCCACTTCCCTGGAATTTTAATGTGTAGTGGTTTTCTAGTTGCTCTTGAAATCGACAGACAAACCATTTCCAGTAAATCAGCTTAGATTTATCAGGAGTAATCTGCCATGTAGCATACTTCTCCCCGGCCTTTTGATATTCTTTAAAAGGAACGGTCACATCTGAATCATACCGAAGGTAGAAACGTCTATCACTTGCAACTAAAGTTGTGCAGAAATCTGTGACCAGTTCTACCGTGCCTCTAATGTGCCATCCTTTAATCCCAGAGGGCCGATGGAAAGGGACATTGTGTTTATCAGGGCTGTGGTCTGCTATGGTGTTGGTACAAACAGCTGCACAGAATGGACACGTTACCCAGCAACAGTTACACAGCTGATCGATGAGGATTTGATCAGGCTTCATCCTGAATTTCTTTATCTTATCCAGTGACAGTTTGCTCACTTCCTTTATGACAGATACAAGACCTTTCTCTGTCTCCTCTTTAAGAAAGTCAAAATTGTTTATGTCACTGAAGTTTTGACAACAGAAGGTGTTGAACGTTAGCTGATCTTTGAGAAAACTGGAAAACTCCTTCAGCCACATGTCTGGGTCTTCACTCTGTTTTTTGACTTTCTCTGTTGCATCATATAAAGCTTGACTCAGACGTTTTTTGATGTCTTCAACATTTTTCTTGAGTATTTTCCGTGCTTTATCTTTTTTGTCTGTGAAGATGTATTTCTGTACTTCCTCTTTTATAAAGGTCTCTACTTGGTTCCTTGGGTGAAGGATGTAGGTGATAAAACCATCGAAGTCTTCTTTCTCAGCCAGTGACTTTAACACCTGTTTCTCCAAGTTGAGCCTGTTCCCACTGAATGCTGGGAAAGTGCACCTCATTTCTCCAGCCAGATCAATTGCAGTCTTGTTACAGACAGCCTCAACAATGGAAACCTTCAGTTTTTCACAGATCAGTTCTCCAAGCACAACAGCAGATGAGTTTCCTTTGCAGAAACTTCTGAAGATGTTGTAATATTGCATTTTCTTGCTTTCTACGTAACTGAGTGCATCATTATTTCCTTTAAATTTCTTGTGGGACTCTGAAAGCCAACTCTCTGCTCTGTGAAACACAAACAGTATCAGATCAACTGTAAACTCCTTCTTTAGAGCATATTTACTCTTTGATTCAAATTCTGCCACTTTTTCTTTTACATTGTTGGCAACTTCTTGCAAGTAAGTTAGACTGTAGCCTCTTGTAGCCACAGGTTTCTTCTTAATCATGGCTATGGTCTGTTGTTCAACATCGTCAATGAGGGATGTGATCAGTTGCTGTTCTTCATATGGGAGAAATCTCCCTGATGTACGTTTTTCAACTTGTGGTGTTGCCACAATTCCAAATATTGTTTTTAAAGACATCCAGGCAGATGACAATGAATAACTTCCTTGCCCTTTTTGGTTCTTATTGGTTTTGTTTTCCCTTTCCTCTCCTTGTGATTGCTGGCTTGTATCACAGAGCTCTTTGTGCTTTGTGAGGGTTACATAATGATCATAATCACCAAGCTGTGATATTTCTGTGTATCTGCCACTGCTTTTGGATTCATCTATTAGACTCCATTCAAAACCAAGCTCCTGAAGAATAGTTGACTGATCTTCTTCATAGTTGATGTCCTCAATAGGTTTTGTATCTGCAGTTAGTTCCTTAACCCAGCCACTCCAGTCAGAGTTGAAGTGCTTCTTAAGTTGCTCTTCATCTTTTGCCTTGTCCTTTAACTGATGAGCGAGCTCTTTGCTCTTTTGGAGCAACTTGTTCTCAAACTCTGTCTTCTTATCATCCAGCTTTTTACAGGCATTCTTCTGCTGGATGACATCCTCCAGTTTTCTTTTAACCCCTCTCACTTGTTCATCAAGAAACTCCTTGATTTTCTTTTCAAATCGTCCTCGCCACTGAACCAACATTTCTTTGTCTCTGTCATCATCAAAGTATGTTGTCATTGCTTTTTTGATTTCTCCATAGGTTTTGCTCATTTCTTTATGAAGATAATTGAGCTCTACCTTGTCAAGTTTTCCATTTTCTATTCTGGTATGAAGCCCGTTCTCAATGGTCAACATGTTGCTCCTCAGGGCCCAGGTCCAGTTCCCATACTGGATCTCAAGTTTTCTGTACACTGCGATTTCAAGTGTGTTTTTGAAACTGAAAACAAAGTTTTCGTTCATCAGGGCATTCCACAGGTCATGAATTTTGCTTTTGAACTGTGAGAGAGTAATCCCAGCAGACTGTGAAGCTTTAGAGAGGATGAAGGTCTTCAGCTCTTGGATGCTCTCACTGTAACCTGGATTTGGAGGAGCCATAGGTGGACTTCCCTCCCATAGTTGGGCAAAGTACTTCACATCTTTCTGCACATCAAATGCAATGACGTCACTGAAACACTCAGCATCACAGACCTCCTCTTTGGATGCTAGTTGGGTCATCTGGTCTAGTTTTTCTTGCAGCCGTCTCTTTCCATCCATGTTTTTCTCTGCAGCTGCAATATCTGTAACATTCTGGTGAACAAACACACAACTTGGAGAAAGTTTAACTTTCTTCATCCTCATGAACGCATGAACAACAATCTGCAGAACATCTTGCATCTCAGCTGGATTCTCTCCAAAGATGTTGATCAATGTCATGTTTCCCAGACCAACAACAAATGTTGCCAGTTCATTGTCATGGCGAAGGGTGGCGTTACCTTCCAACTCAAGAGCACGCAGTCCTTCAGTGTCCACCACTAGAACATAGTCAAACTGAAAATCTGTCTTGATCTCCTCTGACACTTTGACCAGCTGCATGAAGGCACCCTTGGTGCACCTGCCAGCACTCACTGCAAACTGTAACCCAAACATGGCATTCAGCATTGTTGATTTTCCACTGCTTTGTACGCCTAGAACAGACAAAACAAAAACTCTCTTGTCACCCAGTTTCTTTATAACGTTATCTAAAAGACTACAGATCCAAGTCAAAGGCACATGACCTGCATCACCATCCATCAGCTCCATTGGGTGTCCTGATATCATCAGCTCTGCAGCCAGCTCAGGGTATTTAGACCAGTCAGTCTGTTCACTGGTTAATTTTTGCAAAGATGCATGTGCTTCATAGATCTGTCCCATTTCTCTGAAGATGTGCTCCAAGCCAAAAGTAGCTGACTGTAGTTTTGTTGATAATCGATCAAGCTCAGTGTGCTTTCTTCTTAACTCATCAGATTTGTCATGCTTCTTCTTCAAAGCCAAGACCTCAGACCACTTTTCATCATAGCTTTGGAGAATTGAAGTAAGATCATCTGTGGAGAGGGCATCTATTAAGATCTGAGTCCACTTCAGAAAATACTCCTTGTCTGTTGATGGTAAGGATGAGAGGCTTTCAATGAACAACTTCATTGGTTCACTACAAGAAGCATCGCATCGATCTCTTCGTATTTGCATCAGTTCCTGTTGCTTTTGACATTTTTCCTTCTCAATGTGTCCTTTGAGGTGATGCAGTTCTTTGTTTATTCTGCACCACTTATGCCATTTGTGGCCCTGACAAGGAAAAAATTCATTTTTTATCTTTGAAACACCCGTCTTCTGAAGCAAGCCCACAATTTTCATTGCGTTAAATTTCCCTTTTTGGCAAATTGTGTCATCTTCATCCACTCTGATTCCAGAGACCTCAGTCATGGTTTCAAGCTGGAAGGATGCATGTGGTCCAGACAAAATGTCTCCAATTATTTTTTTCAGCTCTTTGGAAATATTAGACTGGCTTCTGTCCTTTAGACCCATTTTGTATTTACCTTTTTTTGCCTGAACTGCTCCGCGATCATTATCAGCCAACAGAATAATTAGAGGCTTGGGAGACTTGTAAAGGGCTGAGATAAGACCAAAATGTGTGTCACCTTTTTCCAGACTCGGAACAAGAACTACATTGACTGAAGATTTTTCAGTCACTATGTCACACTGTTTTTTCATCAACAGGGCATCACCATGGAGATTACAGAAGGCAATACAGTCAGTGAATTCATCATTGGGTTTTCCAGCAGGGCAGTACCAGGCAATCTCTGCCACACCATCCATGAAATGACGAGACTTGGTGCTACCTGGACAGTTTCTGTGGAAGAAGGTGTTGTGACGGTCGTTGATCAAAGTGTTCATCAGCTGAGATTTAGACAGAGATAGTGAACCCAGGCGGAGAAATGACACCATGGGTGTCTTAGCTTTGCAGATGGGCGAACTCTTCATGGTGACAATGTTTGAATTATCTTTGATCTTCCAGCTTTTTCTTAATTGTCTGAATGTCCACAGAGGACAGTCAATATCCATTGTGACTGGGTCAGGAACAAGCAAAGGTAAGGCGTACTGACATTGTGATAGCTTTGTAATCATGTTCTGCTTAAAAAAGCGGTCTGAGCAGTGAAATACGGCCATTTGAACATCCATTGGATGCACATTAGTCTGTTCTGATTGATCAGAGTCTGCACTGCTGCTCAAAAGAGCATCTAAGTCATCATCGTCTGTCTCAAACACTAGATCAGGCTTTGAAAGGCTCACCTCAGGACTGTCTTGTTTTACAGGAATATATCTGGCTCTGTAATCTAACATCAACAACCTCTGAAGAAAAGTATGAGCAAGATCTTTCTCAGATGTGTCATTGTCCTGTTTTACAGGTGGACCTATTTTAAGAAAATCTGCTGGTGTTAACTTCTGTTGATATTTGTACTGAAGGTGAAGTCTGCTGAGCAGTGTTTCAGTTTTTCTTTGATATTGTTTCTTCCTGTTGATCTCTTCAGAAATCTCCATTGACTGCTGTAAATAAGTAAATAAACATGTACTATATGCAAATTATTAACATGCAACACAATGGGATATAAAGTAAACAGTCTTTAGGGTCTTGTGATTTCAGTATCCTTACCTCCTTGTTCCCGCTTGTATTCTTATCTGAGCTACCTGCAGCAAAATGATAAACTGTATTAAAAAAAAGGTAAGTGCAAATTCTAATAATGTTCACTGTAACAAATGTTTTAATGGTATAAGCCTAACTAGTTTATTTCTTAATTTATACATGTTATTGCACTATTTAAGTATTTATTACAATGTTACCTTCATCAGTTGCACTTTGTACAGGCATGATTTCCGATCCTCTTACTGTAATGTTGTCATCATTCTTTGTTTGATGTGATTGTTCAACATCACCATGTACATCCATTGGATTGCACTAAGGGAACAAATAATCCCCTTTAACATTAGTTTATTAGAACCATGGAGATTAGGACCATGAACAGAAAAAAAAACAGTGGTATACCTGTTTAGACTACAACAAGACCACAAAACAAAGTGTTCTTAACTGATCGATGTGTCTAGACAGATCATGGAGTTAAACTTTAATTAATTAGTTAATTAAATAGCTCCAATAATTCAGCTAAAATTGACCTGAAAAATAAAGAGCATTAAAAAAAGAAACATTGCTGTATGACAATGACTGTTAAGGACCAAAAATTCTCACCTTTACAACGGAATTAGCTGCATTCTCCTCGAGCTCGTTTACTGCAGAATGATGAAAGAATAAGCAGATACCAGGATCAAACATGAAATACATTTCATACAAAGTGTTAAGATCAGTTAACTTTTCCTGATTATTCTCTGCAACAATTACTTGTATATTTACAAAGTTCGCTGTTTCACAAGATTTAAAAATACATAAAATAGAGATACTACTTTTTCAATAAACTATTACCTTTCTCATTGTTTGAGGATAGTACAGACATGATTTCAGACTCCCCTCCTGTGTTGTCATCATTCTTCTCTGAGTGTTCACCTTCAGCAAGTTCATTCACTGGATCACACTAAGAAAACAGATCATGTCATTTAACCTTTATCTCACCTGGTTAGAGCACCTGAGATTAAGAATGTCTCCAATAGAAAGTGTGAAGAACCGTTTGTTCAAGTGTGAGACTTCAAATGGGACCTGACTAACCCCCTGAAAGTAGAGGTAGTTTCTGCTCTATAGTGATGATCACCAGTGGTGGAAGAAGTAGTCAGATCCTTAATTCAAGTAAAAGTACTTATACCACAATGTAAAAAAACAACAACTTTAAAGTATGTAGGTATTATCAGGAAAATGTATTTATACTATTAAAGTAAAAGTACTCAAGGCAGAAAAAATCCTCACATTTTAGAAACTGGAACTGATTAAAGCAGTTCTGTGTTTAATCGGCTGATCATTTCAGCTGGACTTGTAGGCCTTTATATTTTTGCGTAGTTTAATTTATAATTAAACATCATATTTTGTAAACTACATGTGTTGTGTTTGTGTGCAAAGATCTTAATTTGTAAAGTAACTAGTAACAAAAACTGTCATATTATCGTAGTGGAGTAAAAGGTACGTTTCTCTCTGAAATGTAACAGAGTAGAAGTAGAAAGTGACATGAAAAGAGCTTGAACTTAGTTACATTCCACCACTGATGACAACTAATGAAGGTGAAACAATATATCTTTACCTTGATTACAGCTGCATTCTCCTCCAACTCGTTTACTGCAGAGTTACATGAGAAAAACACATTGCATACAATCGAGATTTAAAAACATAACACTAGATTAGTTAATAATCATTCATTATATTTACTAAATTTCAGTGTTAACTTCCATTTTTCATCTGGAGGCGATTTTACCAGGGTTGGAACCGACACAATATCACTATAAAATAACATTTAGGACAGAATGAAACATTGACGTTTTATAGTTCTTCTCAGTTGCTTTGGCACAAACTACAAATACAAATTGTTATTCTTAAGCATTATGTACGAATCTCAAAGCAAAAGGTGTTTGTACACAACAGTAAATGCATTTCTTGTTGCTCTCCTACAAAAGTCAAATGTTTAAGTACAACTGTATCTGCAAATAATCCAGTGATTTTCTGTGAAAGCCTCTGGGATCAATGTGGACCAAAATGTTTTTCTAATGATCTGTATGAATCAAGATGAGTTCATCAGTACACTCATTGTGTAAATCCTCTAAAAGAAGAATGCCCTCTGATACTGATGTAGTGTTAAAAATGACACTATTAGATTGTTAATACTGATACATCAATATAGAAGAGGCTTTTTGTTGAAGCCGGTTTAGGTGGAGCTAGTTTCATGAAACTAGCCATTAGAATCTAGTGCTTTCTAATCTAAAGGTTAACCTCCTCTAAAATATAAAAAAGAATAAAATTAATTGTTTTGGTAAATTAACTATTCTAGGTAATACGATGTATTTGCATTAATGATTTGTGTATTCCAAATGTTCATTGTTCAGCAAGATGCATCTCCTCTTCATCAATTCGAGATAGTGTTTTATTTTTAACTTTAGTTTTGCTGATATTGCAGAAATGCAATGCAACAATAAAAGACAATAAGGTCATTCTCACGTTCTTTGGTTGCTGTGGAAACAGTCTGAGAGGTTTGACTTGTGTCCTTCACTACGTCGCTCTCCTCCATCGACCCTTCAGTTTCGTTACTGCTGCTTTCTTTGCTGACATCTTTAACTTCATCAGCCTTTCCTGTTGAAGCGGCAAAGCCTACAAATATCACAGATTAGTGCTCCATATTTGATTGAAACTGTTGGAAATTAAATAATAATTACTGTTAAAATAATGTTATTGCCATTTAATACTTGTATTAAAATATTACCTTTCTCATTGTTTGCAGATGATACAGATGTGATTTCAGACTCCCCTCCTGTGTTGTCATCATTCTTCTCTGAGTGTTCTCCTTCAGCAAGTTCATTCACTGGATCACACTAAGAAAACCGATCATTTGACCTTTAGCTCACCTGGTTAGAAAACCTGAGATTAAGAATGTCTCCAATAGAAAGTGAGCCAAGAAAGCAGCAACAAGAGAAATGTACAACACTCAACTTGATATCACACTGTGGAAAATAATAATAAATAAAAGCAAGGTAAAATGATATGTACATTGTAATCTTAACCTGTAAAGAACTGTTTATTCAGGTGTGAGACTTCAAATCCGATTTCACTAACCTCAGAAATTAGAGTTAGTTTTAGAAAACAAATGCTCTATAATGATGATCAGTAATGAAGGTGAAACAATCTTATCTTTACCTTGACTTCAGCTGAATTCTTCAACTCCTCTACTGCAGAGTAACATGAGAAAAACAGATTGAACAGGAACATGATTTTTTTTAAATAACACAGGATTAGCTATCCATCACTATATATGCAACTTCTCTGTTGTACAGTTTTACTTAGTTTCTTTGGTACAAAAAAACCCCCATCATTCTCAAATTTATGTTGGGGGTGCAACTTTTCTGCCGTCAAACCACATTTCCACCACAGGGGGCAATACTGAGCTTTATGTAGGTGCCATAGTTACTGGACATGGTCCAGGCAGTAGTTATAGACTATAAAACCCAGAGACTCTTTAGCTCCACTATGTGGACCAGCTAGTCTCTAACTGTGTCAGTCTGCTGTTTGGTGCTGAGCAGGTACTGTTATCAGAAAACAGTTGCCTAAACAGTTAAAGACCAAATCCTCACCTCTTTGATTTTGCTGAAACACTGAAGAATCCATGGTTTCTTCTTTGTTGTCCAGCTGCTCTTTATTTTCTTTCTGCTCTTCTTTTTCATCACAAATCACTCCATTGTAGCAGTGGTGATCATTTTCAGAAACCATGATGTCTATTTTTTCCAACAGAGCTAGTATTTCTCTTTCATCCATCATACTTCTTGTACATGTGTGGAATCTTTTTTCAACTAAACTGCTGTTTGCTCTCAGGTCTGTCAGGGCACTTTCACATGTTTCACCTGACTTATGAGTCACAACTGTCATTACATAATCAAGTGATCCTTTCCCAAAAGCTTTTTCTAACCACTGCAGTCCTGAACTGTAATGGTTGTTATGCAGACCATTTGTTAACAGGAAGAGAAATGCATGAATTTTCTGATTCAATGAAAATGTATCAACGTTTTGTAGACCAAGCATGTTAATGACAGAGATGTGCCGACCACACAAATCATACAGTCTGGTTGAAAACTGTTCCACATTAGTTTGTCCGTCATGGTCAAGTAAGATGTTTTCTGATCCAATCTCAATGGAATTTTGATCACCAATTAACACAAGTGTGAGTTTAGGTATCACTGAAACAAAATAAACAGGAAAAGATCAGTTTAACTCATGTTACACTTCAGTAATCACTGAAACAGCATGGCCACAATTATAGTTTGGAAAAGAAATGATGAAATGAAAAGGTTAAACTTATTGTTATATGCATATGATTAGTTTAATATGATTCACTTCCTCAAAGCATTTAAACTCAACTGAAATAAAACTTACACAATCAATGTTAATCAGCTGTACTATTGATTGTTTAAAATATTACCTTTCTCATTGGCTGCAGATACAGATTTGGTTTCAGACTCTCCTCCTCCAGCTGCTGTGTTGTCATCGTTGTCTTGCTCCATCTTATCTCTTCATCTTTACAGAGTCATACTGTATGATAAAGCCAGTGAGACAATTACAACACTAAAATATCACAGCAAGTGCACATTTTTTCTGTCTTGATCAGCAAGGCCTAAGGTGGCATTAAAAATGTGAGATTTTCTTTATATTTTGTCTTAAATATTAACCATTAACCATATTGTGAGGACATTTTGGCCGGTCCTCACTACTTCAAAGAAGTACTTTTAAGGTTATGACTTGACTTAAATTAACTTTTAGAGTTAGGTTTAGGATATGGTTATGTTAAAGGTTGGTGTTGGTGACATTTAGCTGGGATGGTTAAGGTTAGAAAGAGAAGCTACAGAATATATACTGTCACTGTGGGTCCTCACAATTATACAAAGCTAGTGTGTGTGTATAGATATACAGTGTATTCTATACAGAGCAGCTAAGGCTTTAAATATCACAACGTCAAGCTAATGTTTGAAAAGGTCAAATGTCTTCTTTTAAAACCATCATGCTCAGATTGTAAGTCTGTATGTAAAAAACCATTGTTTAAACTCACGGTTTGTGTCCTCAGCTCTGCCTGGTCTGTGTAGATGTGTCTTGCTTGTCAGAAACCTTTCCTGTCCCCACCCTATAGAGAGAGAGACCAAAAGCCTGTTTAAGTCTCAGTCTGACCCTCACAAAGCCCAACCACTTCTCCAAACAAATCTGATGTGATATGACATTTATAAGGACTTGGCCTACTTGTAAATCATTGATGACAAAAGCAAAAGAGAAATAAAGACAGCAAAATTAGTTAGGCCTATAACAAAACTAAAAAGTGAAGGTAAGGGTGTTTTCACAACTATAGTTTCTTTACTTTGGTCTACTTGTTTTTTGCATTTGATCTGGTAAGTTTGTGTTTCACACTGCAGTAATCCAAACACACTAAAGACATATATGTGACAAAACTATGTCCTGTTGTCATCACATACGCGAGCTGCCAAGCACCTACTGAACACTGAACACGGGTTCCTTCAGAGCTACAGCTGCTACAAGAGTTTATGTTTATTTAAAAGGTGAAAATGAAGCTCACGTGAAATTCTATCTTATATCTTCTAACAATCCACCTCTAGTTTCTTCAAAACCAGCACCCATGAGGTGCTCTTAACCCCTTTATTTACCCTCATGTTGTCCTTGGTTCAAATTGACCCATTTTCCTGTATCAATTTTCTTGTTAACTACCCAATTGTAATTACCCAAAATAACATGATTGATTCATCACAACGCTCTTTGGCAAGCACAGATCTCTACTTTCATTATTTTTTGGGGGGGCCTTATTCAATTTTTTAGCATTGGAGAAACAAAATTGAAGTGGTCTCAAAATAGTATTGAGTAAAAGTTGACATATTCCAGTCTGTGATAAACCATTAACATACATTCCTTTAATTTTAGTCTCAATAATTCCTAAATTTCTGCTTTTCTAACTCAAAGATTAGGTATACGTTCCTTTAAATGAGGGTTATTGACCATAAATTCCAAAAATAACCATAAAACTAAAGTTAATAAGTTAGTGTTACGTAGTGTTGAAATCGTCAATTATCAAGTGACAAACATTGAAAAAGTGTCAAAGTGTTGAAAAAAAGTAAGAAAAAGTTACAAACATCAATAGAAAGCGTCAACAAAAGTGTTAAGTTTCAATTTTGACGGGAAGACAACACATGCGATAACACCACCAGTGTCTCCAGACTCCAATGGAGATATTTCTGCACAGCTCAGGATATCCCCCTATCAATGATGACACTCCTTATATTTATTCACCTTTCCTATTGTGCGATGTCAAGTCTTTCCTGATTGATCTTAAGTTGCTTGAGAAAGATCTACACACAAAATCCACACAATCAATATATACTGATCATACCGGTTGTTTAAACTCACCTTTTATTATGTCTCATTAGCTCTGCCTGGTCTGTGTAGATGTGGCTGCCTGTCCTATCCCTTTCTATAAATATATAGAGAGAGAGACCAGTTGCTTGTTTAATTCTGGTCTTTCCCTCACAAACCCCTCCCACCTGCTCTGTTCAAATCTGATGTGATAAGTATAAGGAGCAGAGAACCTCTGCTTGCACATTACTTGTAAATCAGGAACAACAAAAGTCAAAACTGAAACCATGACTAACTCGTGATTTACAGGAAACCATGTGACTTCGAGGAAAACAATTAATAGGCTTTTGGCGGGCTGAGGGTGTTTCTGGATATATCCAATAACAGTCAAGGACAAACCACTGTCAGCACTGAACACAAAAACATAATACACTCTATAAAAGTGTGTTCATGTACAAAAGACAGCTCTTTCTAGTGATATTCTGCATGCATGTTAGTTTGAAATTATTAACATAAAAGTAAAAGAAAAAGGAGCTCTTTTCCTCCAAAACCTTGTTTCTTCAGAAGAAAACATTGAGTTTACATGGACATGTATGACCCAAGGTTTATCTTGGTTATGCTCATATTCAGGATATAGTGTTTCCATGAGCACAGAGAAATCCACTTATTCATATTCCCATAACGCTAGGCTACATGATAAATATTAGTAACCCGGTTACTGGTAACTACATTTTATGGCACAGGCACTGTGTTGTTTACCAAAACAGTGACAGGAAATATTAAACTCCTTACATTTAATCCCACTTCACAACGTTAAACTCTGTTTCTTCATCGCTCCAGAAGTTAGACGCCTCCACTGTTGCCATTGTTTGAATTTCTCTTACATCACCTGGTTGAAGCCAAACCTGCACATGTAGTGTCTTGCTTGTCCATGTAGTCGGATTGTAGCCATTTCATATTGTCTTTTAACTATTTACACAATAACCTTGCATATTTTCTTTAATTCGCAGTAATACACCTTTTCATTCACTTGAGTGTCTTCATACTTTTCACCCAACTAAGAACATAAAAACAAACTGTTACCTTCTAGATGATTAATGACAATGTGTAAAAATGGATATAATATTATGCAAATAAGTGGTGATCTGTCTCATTCAGTACACAAGGTGAAACAATAGTTTGCAATGCTAGTATACAACAAAAGTATTCCTTCAAAACAGTTGATACTTGGCCCAAGAAAAACCGTATCTTATTCAAAAAGACTAGGTTCAAACCTATGCTAGACAGTGTATGGTCAATGTGCTAAATTGTGAAGATGAGATTAGACTGGGGGATAATGAATCATTACATAATATTTAGTTCATTAATATCTGTGACTGGACATACTAACCCCATTCTTCTTGAATAGTTCCTTATTAACTAAGAATTAGACATTGAGCAGCATAAAACTAGAAACAACTCTAATAACTAATTCCTTTATTACTATTAGAGCCCGACCGATAAAGGATTTTTAGGGCCGATACGGATACAAATATTTGATTATTTAAAAATCCGATATTCCGATATATCGGCCGATATATATTAACAATATAATAACATAACTTTTATATAACTTAACAGCTGTTGAGGGACTTTGCCTTGAGTTTACAATGTTAAAAAAGAAGCAGAAATCTGAATCCAGGCCTTTATTACATCAGCTTAATCAGATTAGAAAAAGATAAACTAATGTTGATAAAAGCTTGATAAACAATCTAATATACATGTAACAGGTGAAGTGATCAATAGAAGCTGTAATTCTACAACGATGTTAAGTAAATAACACCATTATTCCTGCTTACAGTTAATTATTTTACAATCTACAGAAGTTTTAGCTCAAGTGTTGTAAAACGTTATTTCCCAAATTCCAGGTTCAGCTTGATGCCTCAGACCTTTGAACCTGAAGACCTTTATTTATGTAAAACACATTTTGCTGTTGAACATCATGATTATGAAGTGAGAGATTATGTACAGTGTGAAAAAAATAGAAAAATCAAAAGTCCATTCAAAATTAATTGTTCCCAGGTATATTCAGTTGACTGTTGAGGATCATTAATGCAGGCGTGACATGTTATTTTTGTTACTGATGAAACTAAAAAGTCATTCATATTTGGTCTTGACAAGAATCCATTGTGTGGTGTCAGACCCATTCAATGACTTATCTTTAGAATAGTTTAAACAATCTATAAAATCATGGCAGCAACGTAGTGCAGAGAGAGAGAGGGGAAGGTTCAGGGTCGAGATGGGCAGTAAACGTCCATCCTGCAGAAACTGAATACAGACCAGGATCTGGTAGTTGATCACTGATGTCACTTATGTGAAAAAAAGGAAGTATTTTTCTATTGAAGAACAGAATATCACACGTTCCCTGACTTATACACCAAATACACCAAGAATTTCAGTCACTGGAAGGTTTTATTGACTCTATGATGTCCCTGGACTTTCAACATCTAGACTTTGATCTCTTCCTCCTCTTCCGAAAAGGCACATGGTGTTTTGCGGCTGTGGGACAAAGCAGGAGAGGGGGTGTTGTTGCTCGTCCTCGTTCCCTTTGTGAAGGAGCCTCCACCATAATGACGAGACAGCACGTCAGCCGCCCTCTGGAACCTTTCTGCATCCATCGCGGGCTCAGCTCTCTGAGGAGACCCTGTGCACACTTCTGGAGTCCTCAGTGTCCCCCTCTCCTCCTCATGCTCTGCCCTGTCAAAGCTACAAGAGCGCCCCCTGTTGTTCATGTTAGTGCTGAATGACCTGCTACTCATGGAAGGGTTGGGTGAAGTCAACTCAGGGCTTGGTACAGGCGTCTCTGTTAGAGAGCTGTGGTCCTCCACTTCCTCTTCCTCGCTTGCTGCCTGGCTGTGATTGGACGTCTGAAGGCGGCTGGGGTTGTCAATCAAGCTCAGCACCTCAGTCATAAGGGAAGGGCCAAGGTCCACAGTGAACGACGTGAGGGAGTCTGAGCGAGTCAGCGTGAAGCCACCGCTGTCGGGTAGGGACCCTTTCCGCACGTCTCCATCATAAAACTGTCTGTCAATGCGAGAGAGGCGGGGCAGAGTGACAAATCCAGACTCCAGACCTGCAACAGACAGAAGAAGAACACACTGAAGTCACTGAAATGACCTGAGCTAATGACACGACATGAAGAAAACATCTTAGAGACATTCTTAACTTAGAACCAGAATAATCCCAATGTATGTAATAAACCATGTTTAAAGACCATTAGTCTTTGGGGTGAGTTGTTGAATACAAACTCATGTTTTTGTAAATTTTGAACTTGAAGGCACTTTGTAAAGTTCAATCTTCTGATGACACTTAAAGGGAAATCCAACCGATTAGACGTTGTGCTATTTTAGAGATTTGAACAGTAAAATAGATAATGACACATATTGGCTACATGCAGGTTAATAAGATTTAAGTAAATCTAAAAAGTCCCTATATCTCTATTAAATTGCATTACTATATTTCTCTGTGACCTATATTACTCCCGTTATTCACTGTTAATAGAACACGGGAGAAAATCGTGCTCTTGTTTATTGGCATTTCTTTAAACCAATCACATTCATTGGCGCCGCTAAGCACCGGACAGAGCAACCGTGCTCCTGCAAAATAGCCTCGGGAAGGATCTTGTTTTGGTGGAAGAAGTATAAGTTCAAAAGTTGTTTTAGTCAAGCAACAGAAAACTCAGATTGGACAGATAGTCTAACTAACTGTCTGGATTTACCCTGCAGAGATCTGAGGAGCAGGTAACCATAGTCCTCAAAATCCACTGGGGTTTAAGATTCTAACACAAAGAAGGCAGAAGTTAACGGATATGCAGCCAAAAAGTTGTGAGATCCAGCAGAATTCCCGGCAGTAACAGAGCAATCCCGTAAGTGGAACTTTGTGGATACGGACTAAAGAGAGAATAATATGTGGCCTTGAGTACAAGCTGAGTAACTGTTAGTCTAGCAATTAGATCTTTTCACCACACAGTGGCAGCATATAACCAGTAACGGACTGCTGAAACTTCTCTGCAGGGAAGGACTCAGTTGTCTGTCAGACAGTAGAAAACAGGAAGACATTTAAGTATGAAAACAAGAGCGATAGAGTGAAATTGATGTGGTGTTTCATGCTGGGAGCATAGGATGGGAGTCTATTAAAAGCCCTGATGAAGGCCTCAAGCTGAAACGTGTTGGTCTGATAATAAAGTTGTTCTTTAAACTACAAGTATTGCTGGAGCATTTACCTTCATAGGTTGCAATTGCAGATTAAATTGTGATTGCAGGATTATAATCTAAAAGTTGAGTTTGGTATGTTTTTTTAATTAATACACAGTTACTGACATTCAGATAATGACATTTGTGAAAAACTCATGTAAACATCGGAGAGAATAAGGAAAGACGGATCAAAATAATGACATGGGTGTTGAACTGAGAAACCCACTGATAAGAAAAAACTCCTAAACTCCTTTTATGCCGGCTCCACATCCCTCAGTTTGGGCAAATTCCTTATGAATCGGGTAAGGATTTTGGGAAGGGGATTTCCAGTCCAGACCCTGCACACTGCTGCCTGATAAGCTCTGATTGGTTTATGGTGGGTTTATGGTGTGCGCTTAGGCAGGCAGTGACACATGCACACATAGATCACAGGAAAATGCTCAATAAGTATCTTTGTGTCTTCCAAACCAGCTGTGTGTGTGTTTGTGTTTATAGACTGAATTGTGTACAGGTGTTGCCTAGGTGAGTCCAGATGACTCAGAAGAAGCTGCCTGTTTGCCGGTTGTCTTGGAGGAATGTAAGAGCGAAGTTGCCAAGAGAGCTGCATCACCCTCTCTGTTAGTGTGTTCATTGGCCTTTATAGTCCTGTTTGGTCTGGTTTGCCGGGTCTTCCACTAACAACATCATTTTTTACATTCACTCTGAGCTTCCTGTAACCTTAAGATACAGCAACAAACAACTAAAAGGTTCTAACTGTGTGCCTCCTCCAGGATCTTGATTTTTGCCATTAGACACAAATGCTCCATATGACCTGTTAGAACTTCTGAACCGCTAACTAATGAAGTTAACTTACCAAATCTTATCATTTATTTAAATTATTTTATAATAATACTTTGAAGCCACACTTTGAAATATTTTTCTGAAGCTTACCTGTTTTTCTCAATGGCAGTCTTTGTTGATTTGTATCCAAATTTATATTTCAATCAACTACAATTGTTTTCATAGTGTCTAATCCAACAGAAGTGATCTCAGGACACGCATTCTATAGTAAAACTCATATATTATGTAATTTAAACATAGGTTTGCAGTTGTGTTAAATTTGGGCTTATGCAAAAATGAACTGAGGCCTCGTTGACTAATCTCCTCATGTTAATACTTATCTTTGTTATATGATATACAGTGAATCCAATCTTTGTTCCTTCAGCTGTTTCAAATGGATTTTATGTCATGCCAGATCAGTTAGTGGTAACGTTTTCCTTATAATTACACTAAAATTATGATTATAATCTAAGTATATCTCAAATTATGAAAGTCAGACTCTATGTGATTTAATTTAATTAATTTTAATTTAGTTTATTAATCCCCAGTGGGGAAATTTCAATTTCGATAATGCAAGTTAGGCTTTGTATGCTATCAAATAGTTTGTGTCCAGAAAATCAGTGTCCATACTTTAAATAAAATCTAAAAGCTATCACAGAGCTCTGTTATTGACAGTCTGAGAAACAGGACCAAAGTCCAGCTAAAGGCTGAAGGATATGAATTCCAGCCTTCAGCGGTCTTATTTAGCTAAATATGCTTTCTTTGGACAAACTTATCATGCAGGTTTAGCATAGCATCAGCATATCCTGGAAGTCAACCGTTTAAAAACTGAACTAGTCCTGTTTACTGTATTTTGTGACTTTCCAATTTTTTTCAGTTAACTGTGTAGTCTCACTGGCATGAACGGTACTATTGTGACATTCCTAACACCATGCCCTCTTTTGCTACTTAATAAACCATTATACTTGAGTATGATCCTGCTTTGCTTCACTTTTCTGATCTCACTTTAAATGAAGATGGCCCTGTTCAGACCTTGTATAACATGTCTGGATTTTAAGTGACGGCTTGTGTTTGCAGCTCAGTTCCCCCACTCTATATGCAAATGAACATGTACATCATTCCCGGTTGGAAAGACCAAATGAAATGTAGTTTGTTCACCGGCACGAGGCAGCAATGCACATCCTTTACCTAGACTGATGGAAATTAAAAGAAGACGAAAAAATCAAAAGAATTCAGACTTTTCTTGGCGTGTTCCAGACAAACCAAGTCGCCCAAGATGTTAAATGCACTCGTAATTTATCTCAGTGGGCTTTCTGAAATTTTCAGACGTTGTGGACAAACTCAGTTTACCCAATATCAGAATGAACTTCACTTTACCCAGAGGACGTCAGTTGAGTAGGCGGTGACCCAAAACACATATGTGTACATACTATGTACACACTGCAAAAAGAATGTGGCCACCTCTAAATATCTGAGCAATCGGATCTCAATGCATCCTCAATGTGTCTTTGGTGCATTTACACCTATTCTGCTGTCTTGTGATTGGACCAGCCAAGCTGATGTTAATGCCAGGTGTAAACAGGGCTGATTATCTTGCTGCTCAGATGGGTTTCATAAACTCTGACCCTTGCTGTGATTTTCTGTATTATCTCACCATACGTGCAGAAGGAGTCATCTGTTGAGCTCATGGAGCTGGGGAACATCACCCTCTGTAGGCACCCGTTGGGGGAGTCCATGTTCAACTGGGGCAGGGAGATGGCGTTCTTGATGATGGGGGAGACATCTGGTGGCGTGGATGACAAGTCACGGGAGTCCCCTCGCGGACGCGGCACAGAGTTCTTCCGTACATGCCGAAAGGTGCGTGTGAAGAACCCGGTTGTCTTGGAGCTGTTTGCTGAGTCTGGACTTCCTGGTTCCTTGTTGCCCCCGTAGTTGCTAAGGAAGGAAGTGTCACCAAACACTTCACCACCACGACCAACATGCATAGTGTGTCGGAAGTCCCCCAGCGGCGGGCTGATCATGTCCACAGAGAGTTCACTCTTGAAGCGACGTTTGCCCTGCGAGCCAGACACAAGGCCCTTGATCCCTGGCAGTTTTCCCAGACTCATTGTGACAGGAAAGTTGTGTAATTTCCCTTTAATTTAAATTAGAGCATCTATCTAAACTCTGATAACATGCCAGTCAAGTTTGAATTCCAGTTTGGGGTCCACTGTAAAACCAGAGAGAGAGAAATATATTTAAATATCGGGACATTGAGAATAGAAAACACAAAAATGTGGTTGTTTAGTCGGCGGAGAATGTGTGTATAATCC
This sequence comes from Etheostoma cragini, assembly GCF_013103735.1. Classification (NCBI taxonomy): domain Eukaryota; kingdom Metazoa; phylum Chordata; class Actinopteri; order Perciformes; family Percidae; genus Etheostoma; species Etheostoma cragini. The sequence goes on along the minus strand of NC_048421.1, from coordinate 3,324,115 downwards.
ATTCTCCACACGGCCAGAGCCAGCTATTCATCCACCGTCTGCCCACGCTTTTCCTTTTGGATCTACACTGAAAGATGCCAGTTTCTGCTATTTCTCTTTTCTCCTCTCATGTACCGTTAGTTCTGCACATGGCCAAACGCTCAGCTCCCTTCTCCTGCACAACAGCAGCTTTCAGTTGTGACAAAATAACAAAGGAGATGAATTACAAGGCAATACTTTGTTTCCTCTGGTTACCACTGCTTATGCGGTTGGAGAGTTTAAGAGTCGGACTCTTGTTCAGATTTGGTTCAGTTTAGAAAAACAAAGTCAAGCCGCGACTGCAAATAACTTCAGAAGTGATTTTAGTGCAACAACTTAGCTGGTTTGAGTGACAAAGTAATGGAATAGGCTGGTGTTTACACTGTCTTTACCTCATTTTAGATTTGGAGAACTGACTTGTGGTCAGTCTCAATTTACATTTTACTTGCTACACTAAGAGGATCACCTCAACGGGATGCTTGTAAAACCTAAGTCTCTTTAATTTGCCTTTTAGCCAAACCTTATAAAATGAGCTTTTATGTATATAGCTCAATTTTTTTTAAACAAACTGAGAGAGGACACAATGTTTAACCAGCACACAACTTTTTAAATTACTCTGTTTAGAAAATATAATTGGATTGAGTCAGTTTTTAGACCCATTTTCCCCAGACTGTGGCTTCCTTTCTCACTAATTATTAGGTTTTGGGTTGACCTACAAGGATTAGTAAATTAGTGTGTCTGACGTGTCCGCTGTTCTCTTTCCTGCAGCAGCACACCTACACCTTTCTGAAGCACTGAATGACACGCATGCATGAAGAATCATTTTCTGTTATCATAATCTGAATGTCAGCACAGTAGTATCTCCACATAGCTTACTTGCAGTGAGTCCTTTTTGCGTGAGCCTTCAATAGATCTCTACTTTTGAGAGGATTGTGTGCGTCTCGTGCACTTGTCTTCCTCTAAGTCCAAGCTGAGTGAGCATGGGGTCCACTGCTATGCACCGTCTACCACTAAAGCGGTTTATCCATGTGTGGCACCACAAGGTCCACGGAAGATCCAGTCGCCAGGCCTGTCGCTCCGCGTCTTTATCCCCAGTTCCCCTGGTCCTCTTTCAACCCAAGACGTCAGACCTTTGAGAGGCAACAAAAACAATCAGAGAGGAGGAAAAAGGAAGTGTTCTTTAAAAAGTCAATAAAGTAGTGTGAAGTAATCCAGCGACTGTTTAGTCTGCATCACCCTGGAGGAAAAAATAAGGCTCATCCAGGATTGTCCATGCATTGGATTAGCTGCTAATCCCTGTCTTCCCTCCCTCACTTGCTCTCTGCCTTCTTCAATCCCACTTAGTTCCCTGATGGTTTCCAGGTAGAGGGCCTTCTGTGTTTTCATTCAGTTCACTTAAGGCTGGGAGAACAGACAGAGAGAAAAGAGAGAGAGATGTGAGTTACTAAGACCAAAGACTAGAGCAGGGGCATTCAGGCGCACATAAATGTGTCACACAACTAAAACTCTGGATTGACTAAAGCTGGTGATGTTTTTCTCTCTCGGTTGCCTGAGGAGACAGCAGGTTCTCCAGAATTTGTTCAGGGACTGAAGTTGCCAAAAAACTGATTACAAAAGGAACTTCGAAGAGTGGTATAACATATAATACAGTGGTTTATATTTAAATAACATGTTCTGTTGAAGTATGACCTAAAAAACTTGCAACTAAAGTAATGGGAAGTTGTGCCGCAGAAGAGGATGTACAGAGATGTACATAATGTAAGCGCACATGAAAAGGACATCTGTGAAAAAGGAATGACAATTTTATGTGACATAAGAGCAACAGCCAGTTGAACATGGGCAGCCCCTTTCAGAGATGTCACCAAACCTCCAAAGGCCCTGTGTGTCTATTTTTTCTGGATAGAGAGCACTAGTAAGCTCCAACTACGTGACCTCTCCAAACCACATCCATTGTTGTACTAACGTCACAGGAGGTACTCGCCCAGGCTGCTGCCAGGCCAATCTGGACCTGTGATAGAAGAACTTGAAGAAGCGGATGGTGCCACTCTTACTGGGCACTGGTCTGGGCTCAGATTACCATCCCTAAATACAACTAATCCCAGTTTTTCACAGTGTGCATTCACTGTCTGTAACCTAGGAATAAGGAAGGAGGGAAGATAAAATTATGGGTGTGACAAAAAAATTAATCAAGTTAGGAGAGCAAAGATTCATACAGAAAAATCCATCACAGGGAGGTATGATGGATTTTAGCCATTTGACCATGTCTGATCCCCCAGTTCAGTAACATTTAGCTTAAAGGGGCGATTAGAGCCTGTGGGTCACGAGCAGGTGAGAGGCAGATCAACATTAGCAAGGGAGAAAAACATTCACTGACAGCGTCAACACCAAGTGTGGATAGAATTGAATCGGATACACTTCCACCACTAATTACTTAACTAGAATTTTTCTTCTCTCTTTTATCTCTCCTTCGTTTTGCTGCTGCATTTCAGTCATTTAATGCTGAATTCACAGCTTTTCATGGTGTAATTTAGATGTTTTCTCCTGCTTTTATAGCTGCCAATTTCTTTAACCCTGCTATCAGCCTTATATGGCTTTCTTTTTCCTTCATGGCTTTGTGAGCAGTAAACGCAGCTCAACTCAGATCTCTTCATGCACAACAAAGAGTAATGACAGCACAGAAGTTCACTTTGGAAACTTCATGGCCTCATTAGGAACACACAGAAAGACATTTAGATCTGCTAATCGTGTTATTTATCTACAAGTTGTACCTGCAGACGTCCATAAACAAGCCTGGTTTTTGCGTGAGCTGCCTAACTGATTGCAGGCAGAGACAGACGGGGGAGTGGGGGGGGGGGGGGCATCCATTATGGTGATCACATAAAGGATCTGAGGACGTTAAGTAACACATTTTTACCTCCTCTTTTTATGTGTTTTCTTTTAACCAGACTTCTATTTTCAGCTTTTCCTTCAATCAATCTTGCATTTTTATCTTTCTTTCCCGTCTGTCACACACTCACACACACACACACACACACACACACACAAACACTGCCAGAACTGTTTCCCTTCTCTGTCAGTCTCTTTGGTGTGAGCAGATTAAATGTGTTGGGCAAACATCTGGTACCACAGAGCCACAAATTGCAGTACCGGGCTCTGATGACATTTGAGGGACCGTTCAATCACAGTGGCTCGGAAAGACGTGTGTTTGCGCATATGCACGCACACACACACACAAACACATAGACATAGATATACACACACACACACACACACACACACACACACAGGGCAGTGGGTCAGTTCTGAGGTTGCTTCCTCCGCTGGACCGGAGGGCCGTGGTCCTTTTACAGCACAGAACCAGCTAACTGTGGATGAGGTCAGCGCACCCTGACCATTACGCATTGACCCCAAAATACAACATACACTCAGTTTAAAAAGATCTACTGCTGCAACGTGGCAATACACACGCCTGCCATGTCCTTATGGTAAGGTTGTGTGTATGGGGGACCATCACCTTATCGTGGTGGAGAGGTTTGTGTGTCCCTATGAACCTGAGGGCTGTGTTGTCTGGAGCTTTGT
>NC_048421.1:3293944-3320418 GCF_013103735.1 Etheostoma cragini | reverse complement strand
GGGTCCCCTGCTGGAGCTGCTGCCCCCGCGACCCGATACCGGATAAGCGGTCGAAGATGGATGGATGGATGGATGTGTGTATGTGTCTCTGCACTGCATGCAGTCAGACAAGTGTGATGATTTATGAGTGTAATCATATTTGATTAGGATGTGGGATATCTCGGTGTGATGAAACGGGTTCATGTGTGACAGTATCAGATTGTCAGCACAGATGTGTGTGATATTACACACTGTATTTCTCATAACACTGACTTGTAAATGTACTTCCTGTTCACTCCCTCTCACACGTTCCCTAATGCACTACAGAGTCAACAACACAACTCACCAGAAGAGGCATTTGCGATAAGAATTCACTGCAGATTAGACCTCTTCAACCAGTTCAATGACTCCTTTTAACATCACACAGAAACATTGCAAAATAACAGCAGGCTAAGCAACCAAGTCAATCTTTATGGTCAGGTTTAACTCTGGCCATCATCAACTAGTTTTATGATTTTTTGGTCAACAGAACAGACAAACTAGGCCAAGTGGCAGTGCAGTGCAAGCACATGATGGGCAAGGAGCATGAGGAAATGTTGCCTCTCCAAACTTCCACCTAGCAAACTAACCGAGAGGCACCGTTAAAGTGGTCGTTTATAGGAAAACTCAAAATAAATCTTGTTTAAAAAGTCTAAGTGTAAGTGATTTGCGGCATGGTAGACTCCATTTCCAGCTGCATGGTGTCACATGGTGTACTGTAAAACCTATCTGCATTTTAAATCACACAGTTAACCTATTATTATGCACGTATGTTTTGCCTTTAGGTCGTTGTTGAAGTGTCCGCTGAAGACCTACGCTGCTGCAGGGACAGACACAGTGTCCAGATGTTTGGATATGTTGTGGGACAGTCTCTCTCACCATGACGCCTCCTCCCTGAGAGGCTGCCAATCCAATAATCTGAGATCTGGCACGACCCCAGCACAGTTGTGCTGTGGTTCCACTGGAGGAGCACAGTGACCAATTAATTTTGATTGTTTCCACCAAACATAGTCTCACCACCTCTAAACGAAGAACTGAGCCGCAGTTTGTGTTGCTAACACTGTTTAAAGTCATATGACATATAAAACAGCGGATAGTTTTATATTTAATTAGCATGTTCTATTGAAATACGACCTAAATAACTTAGATTGCAACTGAATTAACGGGAAGTAATGCTGCAGAAGAGGATGTACAGATAATGAAAGCTCTCATGAGAAGGACATCAGTGTAACTATCTCACCATTGCAAAGTTGTCCTTTATTGTAATGCAGTTTGTTTTCCATATGTTGTCAGGATTTTTGAGGCTTTTCCTCATGACATACTCTATTTACATACTGAATAATGATGCAATCTGGCCACAGATGTTTGTCCAACATGAGCTCTGATGTCTCAAGTGGGAATGCCAGATGTTATTTAAAGCAGACAAATGCTGCTTATTGGCATTCAGGCGAGTTATTTACACATACACTGAATAATATCAGTGATTAAAACTGGGATCAAGTCCTGAGTTGATTACATTACTGTGTGTAAATCGTTTAAATAAAGAACCAAGTGAATGCACAGTGATACGCATGTGCGCATAGGTGTGCATAAATTGATAGAGATTTTGGAAGAGATCCAAGGTGGAGCGACACTTCCCGCCTGTCTCACTGCGCTCTTCTTTTACGCACAGAAAATGCACGCGGATGTTTATTTATTGAAGCCCAACCAGACTGGATTAAATGTCGGCTGTGTAGTTACTTTCTGTACATATCTCTGTTGGTTTCACGTGCCCATCAGCTATTTCCAGTACACGTTACGCAACACACATAAAACAAGGGGATTTACAAACTCCGCTTTTCAGAACAAACTTACCTTAGAATAAAGTAGTCCCTTTGTGAAGAAACAACTTCACCGCCCTTTTTCTCTGTCATCCGGTTCGGTTTGCGCTCCACACCGTATGTTTCCTTCTGGACATGAACTTTGCATCAGCGAAGCAGCTCTGTGCCGCTGACAAGTGGAGTGGAAGGAGATGGAGAGGAAGAGGAGAGGGAGGAGGAGGAGGTTGGTGGACTTCAGAAAGAAGAAATAATGCATGTGAACTAAAGGCAAAGCAAGGCGGCTTTATTTGTAAAGCATACCACAGTAACAGGGCCATTCAAAGTGATTTAGCCTACATACTAAAGGAAAGAGAAGCAGTTAAAATCATGATATGAAACAGCTAAGATAGTTTATGAAAGTCTAGATGTGTGTGTGTGTGTGTGTGTGTGTGTGTGTGTGTGTGTGTGTGTGTGTGTGTGTGTGTGTGTCTGTTTGTGTGTGTGTATGTGTGTGTGTGTAGCCTCCTGTTGCTTGAACTCATCAGGGCTTAACCTTGGATCCTCTGTCTGCCATTGCCTCAGACAAATGTCCGACATGTGAACCTACTTTAGCATTTCATAGGCTTCAGTGACCCAGGTATTTAACACACACACATACACACACAATCATCTCTGACCTTTACCCAGGTCTGTAAACATGATCTCTTAAGAGTCCCCATGAGTTTCGTCAATCTTTCTTCTCCACGTGACCCGTCATCATCTTAAAAAATAATACACTCATCACTGACGTTCATGGTCATGAAACAATAGTGTGCATGCTTGTGAGGATGCTATGTGTGTACAGCAGAATACTGAAAGATATTAGCCAGTTGTCAAAGGACATTTTTTAACTGTTTTATGTGATTTTCAAAGGCATTTCCACAGTGAAACTGCTCTTCAAAACCAATCCATCTTCTACCCTTCACAGATTTACAAATGATATGGTTGTTTGGTTTAATTGAACAGATATTTAAATGTTACAGCAGTTGGGGGATGGTGTCAGCGTGTACTACTGCGTCATTGTGTTTGCTGATTTAAAACAGAAATACGAGCTGGGATACACAAGCTGGTGAGTGTGTGTGATGTTTGTATCTACACATATATGCAGTACATTTATCAGGACATTACACCAAGACACAACAAAGAAAGCCCAGATAATGTTGTAACTTGTCCAAAATAAATAAAATGAAATGAGTCCCCACAGAAGAAGGGAAAAACAGAATGGCCATTACTTTCCAGTAAGTTCCAGAGATTAGGGTGCATCTGTTTTTCACTTATACCTAATGGAGAGAGGGTTAGAGATGAGGAATTAAAAAATAAATAAATAAAGAGATTACTTAGGATGAACAGAAGCCCAAAGGTCCCAGCTGAGGGGCTATAGTGCAGATTTGACAAAACAGAATGAATTTAATGCCCAAGAATAATCATCCCATGGCAGTTGGGGGGAAAGTGGCAACACAGGAGAGGCTGAATTGACTGACTGATGAGATAAAAGACAAAAAGGAGCAGGGTGGACACAGGAGAGGAGACTGAAGGGAATAAAAAGCGGGGAACTCTGAGCAAGAGGAAAGGGGAGGTGGGGGAAGAGAAGGAGATGTGAAGGGAGATTGGGTTGGCCTTGAGAACAGACATGAGAAATGGAGGGATCGTCTTCACTGTGAATCTGGGAGGGCGAGCAGCTCTGACAACAGCTGCAAAGTATCAGATGCTCTCTGAGGACTAAATGCAGACTGTCTTCACCCAGAAAACAACTCCATAGGTTGATTGTAGTAGCTCATAGCGACCCATGATTATGTTTCGTACGTAATTATCACTAGAGCAAGTGAGGAAGCAAGGTGACAAAGTATAGGAGCGCCAAATTCTGCATTTGTAGTCAGGTTCAGGGGATGGATTGGTCAAACAAACATGTCCCGTATGTAACCTGTGTGAAGACATAAGTCAGATGTTTCTTTTTTAGTTTTTTACAGACCTTAGTCCGTGAAGCAATGATGTCCATGACATGATGTTACTTCATCATTTTAGAAGTTTAACATGATTCATTTTAAGCCAATCCCGGATGTTTTACTAACTTTAAAGGGGAACTACGCAGTTTTTTTTAGCTCAATTTACCTTAACTGAACAGCTTCAGAGTCATTGGAATGGTTATATGACTTTTCTTGAGTTGAATGGTGGTTGTCTTGCTCCCACCTAGCGCCTGTGAGCGGAAAAAAACACCCTTTCAACTTTTGGCCCGCGAGTTGCCGGACTCAGCGTCAGGAAGTATTGCGTGATATCAGGCCTCGCGAAGTAACTAATTGCTTCACGGCACTGCACACATACGCCCATTCAGGAAATTAACAAGGTAGCGGTAGATTTTTTTTTCAATATTGTCATGGCTGAGCAGCGACAGACAAAGAAATGGCCAAAACTGCATAGTGCCCCTTTAAGAACCATTATTTTTTAAATTTAACCAGTTTGGTTTCACAATGTTATCTATGGGTTTAAACTTTGACTGTTACTTTAAAAGGAACAGTCACATGATACAAATTTCCACCGTCTAAAATGTCTAATGTGTTGCCGCGTTTGCTTTTGCAATTATTATTTCAGCGAGAGGTCACGCCTGCCAAGAAAATTACTATTATGATCAGTTAAGATCCACGTATTCTGTCACTAAGGTATGAGGAGAATGAGAGTGAGGAAAATAAAACTAAAAGACAGAAGGAGTAAGTACTTGTAAAATCCTGTTGAAAATGTCTCAAGAATTGTATGAACTTGTATTGAATGAATCATTATTGTACTCGTTGTGTTAGGAATGCAGAGAAGTGTCAGAGGTAAACTGTAACAGAGAAACAGAGATCCAACATGGATAAAAGAAGCCAAAACATAAAGCTCATGGGTATGAACGGAGGAGAGGAAGGAGTGCTAGTCAAACAGGATGAGAAGTCTCTGAGACAGAAAAAAATGTCTTCACAGGAAATGACTTTCTCACAAATCAGAGGGGCAGCCAAGAAGCCTTGATGCTTTTCAGACTCTGAAACTCATTTAGTATTCAATAGCTCACTGTCATTACTGTCACTCAGACAAAATAGATCCATCCAGAAAAAACACATTAAATCAGGGCAAGTAATTCCACTTCCCCCCGAAGCATCACTCTCCATGGTGGGTGTCCATCAGTCCGGATCCATCTCTTTTTTAAGTTTTGTAAATCGGGCTTCTGCTCTCATAAAACCCAGATGTGCAATTGGAGAACATTGTTCAGGAAGTGGGACTGTTCAGCTGTAGTGGGAGGAGAGGGGTGTGATGAGGCTGATATATGGATGGTTGGGTTAAGGGGTTACATGAAAGAAGTCGGCTCCTGTGTCTCTGTTTGGGTTGCGCTCCTGTTTCCGTGGATTCTGACTGGCCAGGAAGTGTTGGTCCAGAGACAATAGAGCATTTTAATGTCAGTCTTAAGTGCTTTCTACTCTACAATAAGATAAAAAACATGCACAGACACACAATGAAACATTTACTTCTGACTGTCGCTGAACAGTGACTGCTCACCTTTTGTTTTTAAAGGGGAATTATGCCTTTTTTTTTTTAGCTTAATTTACCTTAACTGAACAGCTTTGGAGTCATTGGAATGATTGTATGAATTATTTCGAGTTCAATGCTGTAGGGGGGGCTCGATGGAGAAACCTGCGAGCAAAAAGCAAAAAGAAGCGAAGAAATGGCCAAAACTCCATAGCGCCCCTTTGAAAACCTGCTCTAAATTTAGGAGTAGAAAAGGTCCAGTTGGCTTCTCAACAGCCATGCACTGTGGTTATTATTCTTGCTGACTATTTCTCTTGGAAATTAAATGAAGGAAACTAAGAATACTACGCTAAAACACATCCATTATGTATCAAATACTCCTCTGTAACGAGGAAAAACATCCAGAGAAACATTTAAACCATCCCTGCAACAGAACCCACTTCTCACCAACTGATTATGTTAATACATACAGTTTGCATTATTTGGATTTACAGTATTGTGTGATTCACATGTGGACAGGTTTAATGTGATTGGAATGGAATTTGGATTTGAATTTCTTTTAAATTTTTACAATTTTATATTTTTCTTCTTCTGTAAATGTCTTTATTGTGTCCATGGTAAATTGAGTTTTTGTTTAGTATGTTATTTGTTGTATGTTTATTGTTCTCGGGCTCCCTCCCAAAAGCTTTTAGTAGCTTATCTGGGGTTCCCCATTTCATGCGGCCTGTATATTATTATTGTAACTTATGAAATTATGTTTAAATATACAATGATGACGTGTCAAATAAACAAAAAACTTAACTTGACTATGTAATGTTTTTCATGAGTCGAAAATCATGTCATTGTGATATAACAATGCAAAACTCCCCATAAAACTTATATATATTTCCTAAATTCCTAAAATGTATTGTAAAGCAATACCCATCACGTAGATGCAAAACACACCGTTGTTAGACACTACACATGTCAGTTTTTCAAAATGAGAAGCATTATGCCACGGCAGATTTCACCGCAGTGATGTACACGTCTAATCATATTATTCAGTGACATGCCAGCAGAGTCCTGCGAAGTGAATATGAAGCTGTAAATTGAGAAGCTGGGAGAATTCACAGGGACTCAGCAAGGGTTACTCTGTCGTCCCTGTACGTCTGCCTGGTGTGGGGAGACATATGATGATGTCTGGGAAAGCTGGTGAGCATTGAAACCAGCCATTGTACTTCCAGACATACTGTATGCATGGCTAGAGCGTGCACACAGACGCTTATAGGGCTGGACATGGAAACAGAGACCAGATAATTGGCAGGGGTTTATTAGGACACTAAATGGCTTCCTGTGGCCTTAACGAAAAACTTCTCAGAATTCCTGTAACACGTAAAACTACTATTGTTTATAAATCTGCCTGTTGGTTGACCCTAAAAATATTCCATCTGTGGGATTGCAGACACCAACATTGTTGGGTCGAGCTTGATATAGTCTTACCACAATGGCACTCTCTTATTTTATTATCATTCCCAAGAGGAATGGTGTTCTTCCTGCTGTTTGTTTTGTTGATGCCAGTTGGACTGGGGAAGCCAGGGAAACGTGAGGCCCATTTCAAACAAGCGACCCTTGCCTGAAAACAGTGATGCCCGAACATTACCAATTAGACATGAAAAGTGCAAATAGAAGCAGAAGTATTAGATCCACTGTACTGAAATATTCACACATAAATACTCACGTGGACTGTTGATGTTGAAGTGTTGTGCTTGCCGTGACTTCTCTATTACTAATCTTGTTCCGAGGCAACTTTTAGCATGTGGTTAACAATAGTTGCATGTTTGTGTATCTGGAAAATGTATGTGCAGTGGTTTGTAGGGCTGTCTATGTCTGCAGTTCAAATGTGTGGTGGAGTTTAGATTTAGACAGCTATGTAACACCCTGTAATTCAAACATCAACTCAAACCTCACTGCTCTGGAAGGAGAGTGACAGGAAGGAAAGCAGGTTCAGGCGTCAGTTTTCACTGGCACCACAAATTCATGCGTGTGTGCACATTGGTCTGCAAGTATGTAGAAAAAGTCGTATAAAGAGTCGATCAACAGGCCATTCGTTCGTCATACTATGGGTGTCATAGTGTGGGGAAAGAGTGGCAGATTACTGTGGACCCTGAACTAAGGGTGGGCCTCTGTATTTTCTGGACTGACACGCCTTTTTGTAGTCACACAGTATACATTTATGGTGTATAGTTTTACTCTTAAAATCAGAATCTGGTTTAAAATTGAAAAAGTGATTGTGTTGTTTAGTCCCAGCCCTGGACCAATACATGATATATAGTGATTTAACGTTCCCATATTGTAAAAAAAAATGAGCTGTCTTTTTTTTTAATTATAAAGCAGGTTGAGGTGCTATATAAATACTGTGAAAGTATCAAAACACTCAATCTATGGAGAAATACACACAACCCGTATTAAGAAACTGTTCCTTTAAAAAAGCTGTAAGGGCTTCTGTATGGTTGGGATGTCACTACTAAACTATATTTAGAAAGTGTCGCTACAGGGAGGCCTTTGCCCATCCATCCTGATCTGAAGTTGTTTACTGTGCAGCCTAAGAACTGTGGTATGGTACTCTCACGCTTTATCAGTTCTTAGTGATATGTGTCCTTACTGCCCTTCCTATTGAGAGGATCTGGGCCCGCGATTGCCCAGGACTGAGTGTCGATCTTGACAGGTATTATGTATGGTCTACCATTCCAGAAGTATCACGCAATCACCAGATTCACTACAATTTCATTAAAAGGCCATATCTCACCCCTGTGAAAATGTACCACATGAAAATAATTCACAGCTCTTTATACACCTTTTGCCCAATAAAAGCTAAAAGTACATATTTTCATATGTTCTGGGAGTGCTCTCTTGTTGGTCAGTTCTGGAACAATATTGCATACAAGATTTCCGCCTTGATTAATGATACTGTGCCTGTTCTTGTCAATGTTTTGGTATGAATGACCTGTCAGCCTTACAGCTCTCTAAAGCTCAAAGAATGTGCTGTGTTTGCTGAACTAACAGCTGATAAGAAGATGATTGCAACCCGTTGGAAGCCACTTCATGACATGTCTATCCATACATGGACCCTTTCCTGCTTGGATGTCGTGTACATGGATCAGTCGATGGCGCGCATCCATGGAGCGCCGGAAAAGACCCTGGACACTTGGCGTAGCATTGCTGTCACTCTGAGGTCCGGGCAGTAGCCTTGTGCTCCGGCCTTTACCTCCACCTGCGCATGTGATTGGTCCTTTGTCCTGTTTCTATCTGTGTGTGTCTGTTTATGTGTGTGTTTGTGTGTGTCTGTTTCTGCATGTGTTGTTTTGTCTCTCTCCCTCCCAGCTTTCCTCTCTGTGTTTTGGCTCTGGGACAAGTTCCATGTCTCAGTGTATTGTTTGTATCGGCTCATTTCTGAATATGAAAAATAAAATAAAAATAAAAACATTGATTGCAAAAAAGAAAGAAAGTGTCGCTACAGGGCTGTCGTACCCAGTCTGCTATGGTGGTATAGAGACACCGAGAGTGCAGATGCAAAAGACCTGGAAATGCTGACAAATAAAAGCAGACTGGGCTTTTTCAGGAGGGGGGGGGTTAGAGAGACAGGCGCAAAAACTGAGCATTTCAGATAGATGGTGAAGACAGGTATATTCAAAAAGACATTATGAGAAAAATTTTGTTTTTTGAACATTAAAGCATGTAAACGTGTTTTAGCAGAAACCCAAAATACAAGTATGAACCTGAAACTGAGCATAATACGGGACAAACATATTCATTAACCTGTGTTCATTAGCTCCTTGACTGTGGCCAGCGCCCAGGTGGGATGATGACTTCTCACAGCCGCTCTGAGATTGTCCCGCTCAGGTTCTGTGACGTCTGATTTGTATTAAGATTCACCACATCGTCTTCATATGAGGTTTCTTTGTCAGGGAAAACAAAAGCTCTTCCTGCATGGCTTCGAAAAATATTTCACACAGCAAGTCGTGAAAGAATTTTTTTAATTAAAGTTTTTCAAGCACATGCAGTGATAAATAAAAGTGGCCTCTGGTTTGAATGTGATATTTTTGTCCCACTCATTGTTTGTCCAAGCTTCTTGTTTGCTTCAATAAGAATTCCTTCCTCCACTCTGAGCCTCTGGTGTTATTGATGTTGATTCCATGTTAAACAGGAAATTGCATGGTATTACTTTGGGATATTTACAAGATCTCATTAAGCTGCTGGTGCTATCATATCTGACATATTTGCTGCATAAACCACAAGCTGCTTTTTTAGTTAAGGCAAATTCATCAGCAGAGCACCCTTAGAAACATATCATCCTCGTTAGAAGTTAAGAGAAACATGTAGATTTTATTTGTGCCTGATATTAACTTCTCTTATAATTTTTGCTTTGTCATGACGCATCAAGGGCAACTTGAGCACCAAGAGCTTGGTCAATAGTGAAAGCTCCTGTTCCAGTATCCTGCCTACAAAGGAAGCATAAATCACATGTCAAGATTTAAATCTATCTCAATTACTTATGCTCCCATCCCTCTCTTTCTCTGTCTCTGTTTTCCCCCGAAAAATCAGAAAAGGCACATTCTTCACAGACACAAAGGGGCGATTCTGTGCAGGCGCCAAGCTTGAGTCATAGATGGAGCCATGGGGGGGGGGGGGGGGGGGGGGGGGGGGGGGGGGGGGGGGGGGGGGTCAGCTGCTGGGTGAAGAGCCGGGCCTGTTGTGTGCAGGGCAGGACCAGAGTGGAACAAACATACTGTAGAAATAAAACCCACAGACACTGGTGCTGTTTAAGATGTACACTGTTGAATAGTTACACGTAAAGAGTTATTTGAATTCATTCTGATGTCCAATTTCATCCTGTGCTGAAAACTTTTGCATGTTGGGAAGCCAGCAATTTGTCACTTGCTTCACACAGATAATCACACAGACATGAAAAGCAAATTTAGCTGCCTTGAAGCTGCAGGTTAAACAAATACTCTGCTCTTTAGTGTTGCTCAAGACAAATCCTCAGCTCCAACTCCATGGTGATCAACTGGATTGAGTTTATTTCGCATGCAACAGCTTTGTCTTATCTTTTCTAAAAGACACTGAAAACCCACTCACTCACTTGTCTGGTGAAAAAAAATCTACTTTAAAAGCTACAAATCAAAGTGTACAGTACACTTCAGGAAGTCTGCACTGCCTGTTTCTGTGTGACTGAGCTGTCAGGATATAACACATTCCAGCCTGAGCAAACTGTGGGGTCCAGCGCTGAAGTCAATGGCTCCTCTGTGCCGCCGTCACCTCAGAGACAACAGGAATGCTCATCCACTGCTGCCCTCCATCCCGCCCTCCCTCCCAAGACCAAGGCCTGGACTGGACCGCCGGAGGATGGATTGTTCTGTCTGCAGTGGCATCACCAAGTGGTTAGTCACGGCCACATTGATGCAATCATAAAACAAGAAACCAAACAGCAGTATGCAGTGCTTTAACTCTTATTTTGCCATAGTTTTCAACCTTTCAGCCTATTTACAACAGCATGATACAATTCCTGAAATTCAGTTATGGCTTTTGGTGTTGGTGTGGCACCTCAAGATTATCAGTGCAACCACTGCGAAATATTTCTAAGGGTGTAGCTGTCTGTCGGAGGAAAAGGCGAGGGAGCAAAGGGAGGGAGAAGAAATGGAAGAAGAACACATAGAAAGGGTAACAGGGAAGGAGGGAGGGATGCAGAAAGGAGGTGTGAGTTGTGAGTCATAACGTTAGATGGAGCCAAAAAGAGGGAATCGATGATGAGATAAAAACACAATGAGGAAATAGGGGTATTTATATAACCTCTTTTTCCTGTCTGTATGTTCCCATATATAAAAACAATTACCAGTCAAACACATAGACCTAGTGTATAAGTCCCTGAAAGTATACCATGTCCCTTCACATGGTTAAAGTGCCCGTACTATAAAATAAAATGGGATTTGGGGTGTTATTTTGTGTCTGTGGTGCTGCCACAAGCATGCAAACTAGGAAAAAAAAACCTATCCATGCTGTTTCGAGTGAGACACAGTTTCTGAATGTCCTCTGGCTTTAGTGTCAGATGCTTTTTTGTTTTATGCTAGCTCGTTCTCAATGGCAAAACACTACTACAATCTCCAAAAGAACTACTTCCATGTCCCGGTTCTGAAGGTATTCCACAAGTGTTTAGAAGAAGTCTCCCAGCCAATCCTGCCTTGGACTGATCAAAGTTGGAGAAAGAGTTATCTAGCTGATGTGATCTTACCTAGTTAGTGAGCATGTGTGACTCCCAACAAAGACAGGATAGAAGTGAGATGTCTCACTCTGTAAACAGAAACTCAAACACACAGGGGGAAAACAGGATCTGCAACACAAATTTGGTGTTTTTTGAAAATGAAACCATGTGAACCTATTCTGGTACAACCTCAAAATACAATTTTAAACTTGAAAATGAGCATAAATGGGCGCTTTAAGATAACACAGTCAACACTACTCAACTCATTTATAATATGTATAAGAACAGATCCCAGTGAGAGTATAAAATGAAAGGATGTCATGAATGCTGATTGTGCCTAGCTTAACTTATTAAGTGTGGCCAAGGCCTGATGCAAACAAGAGGCCTGTTTATTCAGGGGAGGCCCAGAGATGGAGGGCGGGCTGACATTTCCTGTCCACATGCCAAGGAAAAGACCCATTCTTCTGCTTTTCTGCCTTAACACTGTAATATGCAGGGCACATTTCACACCCCACTGTCCACCCGATCCTGTCCCACACTCAAGAGTCGGCAATCTGCCTCAAAGAGAAGAAGTTATTCTCCAGAATGATATGCAGTACATCCAGTCATTTTATTAAATCATATTGTTTGTGTATGTTTTATGAAACAAGCATTTATATTATATAGCCTACTTTTTAAATGTACGTAGATCTTATTTGAATTGTGAGACAAAGTCACTTTTGTTTCTCATGTGATGCTCCTTTTAAGTCTTTCACCTGCTGTTGAATGATTTTGAGCATGACCTGTATTTATCACACTAAGTTACATAATGCTTTTTTGGCAACACTTGCCTCCACTAGTTTTTACCTCTACGTCATTTCAGCGGTCAGCGGTTTCAGACAAATTAAACCCATTAATAAATACTGACAGTTATCTGGTGGTACTCTCAAACAGTATGAGTCAGCTGTTCCACTCATTCTATACTTCATTCAGTCATTCAGTCGGAAGTGCTCGAGGCATACCAACCATAGGTCTACAAGCAAAGAAGAAAACAAAACAAAAACATTGAGGAAATGAACTCATGTGTCAGTAGGTTTTGATGTATCCAACAACAACCCACAACACAAAGCAGTAGATTTACAAGCTATTCTCTGCTTCTCAATGTAGTGAAGGACATGTGGCTACTACTGAGTGACTCATTGTGTCAATGAGTCAAATTCTTCTTAACTCTATGAGATATATCGGTGACAAGCCTTCATGGCAACACACAATTTAAGAAACAACCCTGACAATATTTTTGCATTGTTATCAATATCGCAAGGGCCAGCTTTGAGTGGAAACCATTGGGTGAAAGCGCCCTCTAGTGCTCAAAGACTAGCATACAGACGTTATACATAGATCTCTCTCTATAGGCGAAGCGAGACTACTTTCTAAAGAACCTTTCATGACTAGTAAAAAAAGTTTCTACTTTCCATTGAGAGAGGAAATCTGGTGTGATGTGGTAATACTGAATGTGGGACTTTTTTTTAACTCCTTCTTCTTTCTTGGCTGCCGATTGGTTGGTTGAGGTTGACCGAGGGTGGAGGATCTGAGCGTGCCAAGGTGTGCGTAAAAGGAGAACCTGTGCGCTCCGGTGGCGCCCACGCACTCTGACACCCCGCCGCTTCATTTCTTCACTCCTCACACGCCTCTGGATCTGAATGGGACGTAGAGGACGCTTTCCTTGGTCTTATTTTCAAAACCGATTTAAGGAGGGTCACGACATGAGCGGTAAGCCAACATTTAAAAAGGTGGCGCGCTGTGTACCAGTTTTTTTATGCTCACATTAGTTTGAAATGTTCTTCTGGGACACTATTGACAGATTTAATGCTGGTATATCAATCATCATTAACTACTCATTAAATAGCAGCAAGGCGGTGGCATATAGCTTGTTAGTCTACCGGTGGGCTGTCCGGGTTCTGGTTTGTGTCAACACAATGAAATAAACTTATCTCTCTGCAGCACACAGTCCATACAATAATCTACCACATTGTGTAAAATCCCGTGTAGTATGTCCACTGTGCATGTATCAACTGGATTGATCCTTTTTTCTTCAGATGTAAGCCACCCAGTGACACTCATGGTTATTAGTCATGTGATTATTATAGGCTACATTAAATATATTTATGGCAACTAGATTGAAATTATCTACTGTTTTTTGTATCCATTCTCAGTTCATGTCATTTCAAAACAGCACAATAAAACTATTACAGTAGGTTTTCTCTCAAGTTAAATACATATATATTTCATATATAGCAAAGCACACAAAACTTCACGCAGAGTTTAAACATGGCCTTTAAGCTGGAGAGAGGGCGCCTGTTGCAGCCCACTCATTCATCTCTGCACTCATTAGTGCATGTATAGTACCTGACCATGTGTGTGTATTACAGGCCTGTGTTAAAAAAGCAGTTTGAATTGTAATTTTGGCATTGGGGATCAATAAAGGATAGAGAATTATTACAAATTATAACCATTATTAGTCTGTTCTTATCAGCAGATAGTTGTCATTATTTGCTTTTAAATGATTTCCCTTGAATGATAAGCAAAACGTCTATTTGCAGTGAAGATTAATTTTTTTTAATTAATTTTCTTTGGAACATGGAAACCTTGGGTTCAGTGGAAGAGGATGGTAGATACAGGATTTCAATTTCAACACAGTGTATTTTTACCAGTTTGTGTGTAAAAAAGGAGGAGCCAAATGGGAATCACATGAGAACAATGTCTAAGTAGAAATGTTTTTGGGTGATGCCTGAGATACCAGAGCATTCAAGCCTGCCTCGACCTGCCCGTTAGCTCAGAGAGGTCTGATGAGCTGCAGAGCAGCTGGCGCCTCACTCCCATCACTGGTAAACAACACTGAGGGCATATAGGCTACATATAAAGACATTTCATGATTGTTTTTTTCTCTAATTGAACCTACAAAGACCATCACAGCTTATCAGAGCCTAGATGTACATACAGGATTTTCAGACTGCAGTGAACTAAGAAAGAAGTTGGTTGTGATTGTGATTTTAAACCCCATTGGTCAACCCTCCTGTTGTCCTCGGGTCAAAAACATCGAAAGGCGCAGAAGAAGTCTGAGAAAGTGAAACAAAAACTAAAAATTGCTAAAAATATAACAAAAGTCACTAGTTAAAACATTGGGGAAAACCTTCAAAACTATTGAGAAATGTGAAACAAATGTTGAAAAACAGTGACAAAAACATCGGGAAAAACAACAAAAGTGTCCAAAAAGACAACCAAAATGTTGAAAAAAAATTTGAAAAATTAAATTTTGACCCCAAAAAACTAAAAGTTGCACAACAACGGTAAAATAACCCATGGGTTAAACCAACAGTAATAAGACATGGGATTCTGCCTGTAGAATCAACACAGCTTTGGGAGACTTGTGTTCTTATAGTGTGCCTTGTTCAGAAAATATCTAACTGGATTCAGATATAAAACTTTTCCTCCCTTGCATCACTGATAAGAGAAACAAAAATTCTGTTTTTAACAAAAAATAAGTAAGTGTCAGTATATTTTTAGCTGCTTTTTAACAAACTCCTGTATTGAGTTAGTCACTTTCTCCCACTGTGTCCTCCACAGTGTGAAGTGAATGGGACTGAGAAAGCCTTTGTCTGCTGTCCCCTGCTGTGTTTTTAGGTGTGCGATATGAGTCACCCCAGTATTTTCATTCCTGCGCTCTGAGACCCAAAGCGTCCTGACCCCTGTAGTTCACAACCCTCGGAACAGCAGACTCTTAGCTCCATGGGAATGAAACCACTGCTGCTGTTAGATGAACTCACATGTTTGTAAAATATAAGTTCTTGCTCATTCATGCAAACTCTTATTGGCTTCCATCTATTCAAAGTGTCCTCTCATGTGAGATTTGACACCATATGTGCTTTCCGTGGTGTAAATGGCTTCAAGGTAAATGCTCATCTGTCAGACTGGTATTTTGTCAGGAGTAAATCCCCCTCAGCATTCCTTGGAAGACTTCCAGTAAGGAGCTCTATCTCATTATTTCACCATGCAACAGATAAACCCGTAATCTCATTAAGAATGACTTCTATTATTTAGCCAGTCAGTGTTGGACAAAAAGTGTCATTATGACATCAGATTTAGTTAAAACCGCAATTAGGTGAATAATAAATGATGTCATGTTTGCATCTTATGTCTTCTCTTTACATTGAAAAGCAGACAGACTGTGATTGTTTAAAAAAAACACGTAGCAACATGCTGCAATGACCCACTTCTATGGTTGATAGACGCAGATTAGCACTGTCAGACAAAAACTAATTCCTATGGAATCCTCCTGGAAACGATGCTCAGTCTAGAACGGGACGTTAGACCCATCTGATCATCTGTGTTATGTAAAAGAGACCTCCGTCTGAAGTAGCAACACATTTCTGGAGCATTGGTGGGAATCACCAGAGGCCTCAGGATATACTATCATCACGACATTTATTTCACAGTATGATATTATCGCGATTTTAAACATATTGCAAAGTGCTGCGACATATTTCAATGTATCACTTTTTTTCCCCAACTTCTAATTTTTCCCAATTTCAAATGATGTCCCCAAAAGGAAACTTTGTCAACATCTGTTTTATCTAAAAAGATACATTTCTCTGTCTGTTTATCTCACTTCAAATGTATTGCTGCAAAAATGGGATTGTCAAGCAAACAAACTGACCACCGCATATATAATAAAAGGTTGATACTTGGCATCTGAGTATCAATATCATATTGCCACTGATAATAATATAATACTAAGAAGATTTTACCACAATTCTGGAGTCACTTCATTTTTGCAAGATTTTTTTTTTAAATGGACAAAATGTCCGTCTTCTTGTCACTGTTAGTGCACAATCCTTTTTTCAAATTTCCTGAACTGCTTGTAAATGTTCTGTCCCTTGCAGGTGTCACAGTTTGGGCGGAGGAAGGGGACGTAGCTCAGGAGGAGGTCCGATCTTCTCCCCCGTGGTCTGAGGAGCGCTGTGAAGAGCTTTGGGATCGGGTGGAGGGGGTTCGGCACAAGCTCACACGTATCCTCAACCCGGCCAAACTCACCCCGTATCTGCGGCAGTGTAAAGTCATCGATGAACAGGATGAAGACGAGGTGCTCAACTCCACACAGTACCCAGTGCGCATCAGCAAGGCCGGTGAGAAGAGGACACATTTCATTTGAAAACATCAAATCTGTTTTAAGTTCTGTTCAGTTCAGAGTCCATAGTTCTTTATTGTCCCTTAAGGGGGAATGTGATCTGTAACATATTAACAAGGCATAAAACATCTAACAACAGATTGATTAAGAAACAATTTGTCACTTAAAAAGGGAACAGTATCAAACAAAATCTGTGGGATCGTCTGGAAAAGTGATATTTAAAAGTGTCACTGAGAAGCCCCAAAGGGCCACTAATAAAAAAACTGTGCATTCCAGAGTTGTGCCAGTTAACGATTAAAGCTAAATCCACAAGAATCAAAAGTAAAAACACAAAAACATACTGGTACATACCTGTTTGTTTTTGCCTTAGAGAGCCTGTGTCTCCGCCCAGAGGGAAGAATGGGTGGTCAGATCTTGATCAAATTGACCGTACCTTCTGCAAAACTTGTCTGTCAAAGATCTTTGTCAGAGAGAGCTGCTTCTTTCGTCGTATCTGCATACTTTTGTTGGTGCCGATTTACTGAAATGGAAACATGGAAACACATGCTGCCTTATTAGAAAATCTAATTGAGAAGAAAAACAACACACAAACATCTGCGTCGTCGTGACAAAGAATAATTGCATTTTCTTGCATTACAGATTTGTTGTCTGGCATTTTTTCCTTTTATGAGACAGCTGACAGGAAACATTGGAAGATAGACTGGTGCAATATGTCTTTACTAACATAAGTCAATACAAATGGCTTCACGATTGTTTGAGAAGCTTTGAAAACGGCTAGCAGTACAGTACACGCAGTATGGTTCATTTGTAAAACTCCCAAAGAAGAAACATTATGTGTGAGTGATTGTGCAGCAGGTTGTCGAAGAGTAACAGCTGGGTAAAGATAAATGTTGCTGTGAGAAACAAGCAGGAACAAAGGAGAGAGTAAGATGAAAGACAAGGCTAAGTAAAGGGGAGTTGAACAGACAGAATAAGGAGTGAAAGAAGATAAAGATAAAGGGGAGATGTTGCAAGTAAAGACAGGATGAAGATGGGCACCTGAGCACCCAGTTCATATCACTGCTGTTCCTTTGCCAGTGAGTTATGTCATGTTAGAGCCATGCATTCATCATGGTCATGTTTAAAATACTTAGCTAACTACAGTAGGCTATACATGGCGATAACATCGTAGAGGAAGCGTCTTTGTGGTTAGACGGTGTTAACTCAATATAACAGTTTACGGAACCAAACTCATTTTTAACTAATTCCACATTGTTGCAGTTTTGTTCAGATTTCAATTCCCGTTTCTGTTTGTTGAACAGGTCGTTTGCTGGACATCCTGCGTGGTCAGGGCCCCCGAGGGCTTCAAGCCTTCATGGAATCACTGGAGTTTTACCACCCAGACCAGTACACGCAGCTGACCGGAGAACAGGCCACACAGCGATGCTCCCTCATACTGGGTAAGCAGGGTTGCTCTGCACGTTGAGAAGGGTGGATGTGTGGACACCCCACGTGGACTTCCCTTTGCTGCATGTCATTCCCCTTCTCTCTCCCCTTTCATGTGTAAGCTGTCATGTCACATATAAAGGCATAAAATACCAACAAAAATATCTTTTAAAAATATGTGAATGGCATGTTAAATTTTCCTTTGAATATGGCCTCTTAAACCTTAGGAACTATTTAATCAGACATAGATAGATGCAGATGTTTGCAGGATTTTTCTCTGTTATGACTACAGAAGTATTTCAGTGAATACATGTCATGATTTAGTTTGACTGGAATATATAAAATACAACTGTTTTATTGGTTTCTTTTTAGACACTACATTGAATTTGATCCCAATATCTCAGGGAAAAAACGCGAAGTTTAGGAGTTTTCGGACTTTTCAGTTCTACATATTTTGATGTTCCTCTGTTCTGTTGTGACAATAAAATAAATTGTTATCATATTATTTTAGTGAGAACTCATAAATAACTACAAATAACTAATGTTAGGTTAATCTGTTTATGTTTTGTAACATGTTTCTGGATTATTTTTTTTAAATATATATCGGCATATCGGATTTTTAAATAACCAAATATCCGCATTGATATTGGGCTTTAAAAATCAGTCGGGCTATAAAGGAAAGGTATTTAGACATTTGGCACTAATAGTGTAGAGTCTAGATTTTAATTTCTGCAGCTTCTCTGCTTTCGCAAAGTATACACAAAGTGCATATTTGTCACATAGTCAGACACAGGAGACAAATATTCATACACAGACATTAAAAGAAGCCTCTCTGACTGTCTGCGTTAGAGTTTACCTTCTCCATACATTAACCAAGAGTCCCCATGACTTATGACCTCCACCTGTCTTTACTCCCCAGATGAGGAAGGTCCGGAGGGATTGACCCAGTTTCTGCTGCTGGAGGTGCGTAAACTTCGAGAGCAGCTTCGAAACACCCGCTTGTGCGAGCGCCGCCTGTCTCAGCGCTGCCGCATGGCGGAGGAGGAGCGTAACCGCGCCGAACGTAAAGCTCAGGAGCTACGTCAGGACAAACTGCAGCTAGAGAGGTCTGTCTTGCACAGTTTGTTCCTCTTAGTTTGCACCCTGCTGTGATCAGGATGTGAAAAAAAAAATTTTGACCCAGAGAATGATATTCACTAAATTGTACGATATGAGCCATGGAAGAAACTTTTTTCTGACCGTTGAGCCAGGTCATTTTTAGTGTTGATGGCGTCAAAGGGGTAGTGGGAGTATTTTATTACCTGCGATAAATATTAACGTGAACTAAGTTCTGCATTTTTGCTGCTTTCAGTATTGTGTTTAAATACAACAAATTGCTTGTTAAATTTTAAACACATAAAAGGAAATCATTTTTAAAAAAATTTTAAAAGACAAACTATCTCTGTATGAGTGTCTCAGCTGATCAATGATTGTTTCAAACAATCTGATACCAAAGGGACGAGGACCGTAAACATACACTTTGTTTCATTATCATTGAATAAAGACCTCTTGCAATTTAGAGACTGGGATTCTATTCAAGAAGATGTATATATCTGCTGTGTGACTGTAACTTTAATGTTGCAGAAAGCACTGGGTTTACCTTGTGTGGCACAAAACAATGAATCAGTGCCAAAAAGTAAGTGAATGTGTGCTCTGGATGATTTGTGTTCTGAAGGTTGCGTCAGGACTGGGAGTCGGCCAGTCGAGAGCTGGGCAAGCTGAAGGACAGGCACCTGGAGCAGGCTGTGAAGTACGCCAGAGCCCTGGAGGAGCAAGGCATGGCCTCCAGCCGTGAGAGAGAACTACTGAGGCAGGTCGGTCGTTTAGGAGCAACTTAAGTTAAAACAGAAACTGTACAGTTTCTTAATATGGTTTTAATTAACCATGGAAGGTTTTAAGACAGTGAATGTTTTTCCCCACATCCAAGTTTTAAAATTTAAAGATTTCACAATCAAAATACTTTATTAAGCACACAACGGGGGAAATTCCCAATGTCATGAAGTTCACAGTTATTGAAATATTGTCGAACACCAATGGCTTATTTGCTTAAAGGGTGACAAAGTAGGGTACCCCAACAAAATTTAGCCTAGGCTACTGTATAAAATTAAGTTTACAAACTAGGCCTGATGGAGGAAAATGAATGGCGGAAGCTTAAAGGAGAATTCTGGTGCAAAATGAACCTGGGGGTTAATAACACAAGGGTACCGAGTCTACCGTTCTCTGGGATATGTTGTCATGCTAATTGAATGTGACCAGTTTTAGGGCAAATGCCTAATTAGCTTATTGCGCTAGTCGTCGGGGCACACCAAAGTAATAAGAAATAGCTATTTCTATACCACTAACAAGGCTCAAAATAGCATATTTAAACAGTTTAGATTTAAACAAATCCATGAAATAATAAACCTCTCTCATTACAAACAATAACAGAAGATGAAAATCATTTCAAAAACGTTTTAGCTATCTATGGTTTTTTGATTGCTAACGTTAGCTCAAAACGTCATTCAACTGACAGCCTTTGTTGTGTTTGATGCTAACTTGTGGCAAGCAGTAAACAAACTTCATTAAGTAGGTCCATTTTTACTGTATTGACATTACAGAAGTCTCTCGTTAGCATCTTGTAGGCTACTTGTCGCAAAGTGCCGCATGCGCAACTCACATCTTCACTAGTAGTGACACCATTCGGTGCCCGGGCAGGCGCCATCTTGGGAAAACAACAATGAACGCAGTATAACCAGTAACATAGCTCAAGCACGTCTTTATACTTACAAAGTTCTCAAAGCTTGGGTTTACATGTAGGGACCCTCATTATGCTACCGTGGAAGTGTGGTGCTATTTTGAGCCTTGTTAGTGGTATAGATATAGCTATTTCTTATTACTTTTGTGTGCCCCGACAACTAGCGTTATAAGCTAATTAGGGGGTTGCCCTTAAACTGGTCACATTCGATTAGCATGAAGAAATATTTTAGAAAACGGTTGACTCTGTACCCATGTGTTATGAACCCCTAGGTTCATTTTGCACCAGAATTGTCCTTTAACTGTGTGGTTACCTTACATTTAATACGTTTTTTTCTAATGTATAAATGAAATGTTTTTTTTTTCAAAATTAGGCTTTTAAGATGGGTCATTACTTACCTCCAACCACATTCTTCAGCCGACCCTGACTCTAAAAGCAGCTTCTCGTCTCACGCCCCCCAATAGTTTCCCCTTGTTGCTCTTAACTTTAAGGCGCAGTATAAGAGGCTCTATTTGGGCCATGATGACCATTCTATTTAACACTAGAGTCTGTTCACCAAATATACTGTTTGCTGCATAATCATGGAGGGACAGGGAGAGCTATTTTAAGTGTTTGATAAACTTAGCCTAAGGAAAAAAAGAAAGTTTTGTTTGATGGCATGATAAGGCAGCAAACAACAGTGCCCAAGTGAAACTGCACACAGCTGCAACCTAGTAACTGAAGTGAGTCATGTGTGCAGATGTTATCAGACGCCCTTATTTTAGTTTGTGCGCTGTCACAACATGTTGACCATTCCACTGAGGTATGTGTTGAGAGTGATAGCCAACTGCATTAATTCCACAATGGTCTTGTTACCTTACAGTATGTGCAGTGTGCCTGCTAAAATTGAAATGTAGTATAATAAACATGTTGGTTTACCGTTCCTTTTACTCCCAAGTACTTGATTCCTAGAATAAAAATGAACATATTACAAAATTAAATTCCTACCATTATTGTAGATCAGGGGTCTTCAACGTTTTCCAGGCCAAGGACCCCCAAATTGATGGCGAGATGGAGCGGGGACCCCCTAATTATATATATTGTATAAAATTGTGTTATATCAAACTGGTCCTATAGGGCCATGTGTAAATGTACCTTGTTATTGTGCATTCAACACTAAGATACTCAAATAATACACAGGTTCATATATTCATGTTTTTATTTTAAACATGTGCGAGGCACAGTGAGGAGAAAAACTTTCGCGACCCCCATGCAGTACCTCCGCGGACCAACTAGGGGTCGCGGACCCCCTGTTGAAGACCCCTGTTGTAGATAATAAACAGCCCTTTGGCCAGATCATTGTATATGTTTGACAACAGCATATTAAAGGCCTGGTGTGGAAAGTTTCAAGCCTGTATTTAAAAAATGCTTAAAGTTTGTCTTTATGGCTGCTTTGCTTATTCTACCTACAGGTAGAGGAGCTGAAGTCCAGGCTGACAGAGGCAGAAACACATACAATCAATACTCCAGGAAGCAAGAGGCTGGCAAAAAGAAACAGTTTGCCCTCTAATGGAGTAAATGGTTCTCCACCCGCTTTACCAGAAAAGCCGCAGCGCCACACTGAAGTTCAGAAAGCGGAGAACACAGGGACTCAGATGAAGGTCTCAAGTCCTAACACTGGAGTCGTAGTATGTTTTCAAATCTACAATGTTTATCATCTGAAAGGGGCCTTTATAACTGTATCTGTTTGTGTCCGAATCTTTAAAGATGGGGTGTTACTGTTGTTTCAGGCTCTAATGGACATCCTGAAGCAGGACCGCAGGGAGGCTGCAGACCAGAGACAGGAGCTGTGTGATGTCATTACCCGACTACAGGGGGAGCTACAGAGCACCGAGGAGCACTGGGAGAAGGTGAATAGTAGGGCTGCTGGGATGAATCCATTTATCCATTAGTTGTCAACTTTTAAATTATTCGGCAACTATTTTAAAGATTGTTTAATTGGTTTGAGTAATTTTTTTATACGTTTTTCTGATCCCAGCTTCTTAAATGTGAATATTTTCTAGTTTGTTCACTTTACACTCTGAGGTAGTAAACTGAATATCTTTGAGTTGTGGACAAACACAAGACATTTGAGGACGTCGTCTTGATCAACATTTTTCACCAGTTTTAGACACTTTCTAGACCAAACAACTAATCCATTAATTGACTATGAAAAGTATCAGTTAGTTGCTGCCCTAGTAAACAGACTCACAAATAATCTTTAAGATTATGATTTTTTTTTACTGGATACAGTTGCTGAAAGGTTTACTGCCAAAGCCCATGGTTTGTTTCTTCATTGCCTTTTTAGATAGAGGTCAAAATGGTTAACTGTGTTTGTAGGTGGAGTCGCAGTGCGAACAGCTACAGCTGAAGGTGAGGACTCTCCAGCTGGACTGGGAGACAGAACAGAAGAGGAGTGTGTCCTACTTCAACCAGATCATGGAGCTGGAAAAGGAGAGAGACCAGGTCAGTGTGAATGAAGGCCAACCAAGTCTCTGACCAACATACTAAATTAACTAAATTAAATGTATGTTTTTAAGTGTGTTGAATTATGTGGACTGTAGTCCTTAGCCATAACGTTACATTTCCGGGACTGATCCGCTGCTGCCGGAAATTCAGCCGGATTTCATTCTTCTCGGCCAGATTTACGATACCTTCCTTTTCCTTTTGTGTTGTGATTCTAAACTCCGGTGGATTTCTGAGGACTCTGTTTAACTGCTCCTCAGGTCTCTGCAGGGTAAATCCACACAGCTAGCTAGACTATCTGTCCAATCAGAGTTTTCTGTTGCACAAGTAAAACAACCCTTTAGCTGTTCACACATGTTTCATCGAAACAAGTTCTCTCCCGAGGCTGTTTAGCAGCGGCACCGCAGCTCTGTCCGCCGCTTAGCGCATCCCATGACAATTGTGATTGGTTTAAAGAGTGGATCACAAGAGGGGATCACATAATGAAGTACACTAAACATACTGAGTGCATCAAGGCCCATCTGTACTTAGTGGTGTTATAGTGTAATAGCATCCCTTACTAGGGTGAACTGTTTTTACACCATGCAAAACTTCTTTTCTCTTTCTTTTTTTGGCCACTTTGAGTGTGTAAAAAGCACTATATAACTTCCATTTATTATTATTTTTTCATATACTTTTCCCCCCCAGGCTCTGCGTAGTCGAGACAGCCTGCAGTTGGAGTACACCGACTGTCTGCTGGATAAGAACCGTCTGCGTAAACGCATTGCGGAGCTGCAGGCCAACGTGGAGCAGCAGCAAAGGGAGCTGGAGAGAGAGAGGGAGAGGAGCCGCGAGCTAATAGAGCAGAGTAGCCTGTGTCTGAACTGTGTAAGTTAAACACAGGAGCACAGTGCGTTAGCAGTGCAACACTGTCTTCCCACAGCAACCACAGATCATGTGATACAGTATGTCCCGCATGTACCCACAGTCCCACCTGTCCCTGTGCAGTGAGGACCAGTGCTACGGCCCCTGCTGTTCCCTCGGCCTGGACCTGAGACCCCAGGCCGGTGGCACCCGGCTGCTGCTACAAAAGGTCTGAAAAAAACAGATTGTACTCACATTCACAATCACAGCAGATCCATCACCCTAGTTGTGATTTAAATCCGAATTACTAAGAATCTGATGCTGTTTATGTACTTTATAGGGATAATTCCTATGGGACATAACTGTCGTAGACACTGCCACATGTTTTCAAATGTTCTGACGGTATGCGAGGAATGTAGCTTTTGGACTGAAAAGTACAATTTTGACTAATGATCTTATTATTATCTTAAGTATGATACATTGTTGTAGATTCTTATGAAAATCTATAAGTGTGTCAGTACCTGCAAAATACCTCTTACTAACTGGGAGATCATACTACATTTACTCATCTTCTCTGTGCCACAGAAGCCCTCAAGTGGCCAAGCCAATGAAAACTTGGAGGGTAAGTTGTGTGCAATGACAGCAGGAAGATGATTCTCAACTTTTGCACAGTAAAAAAAGTACTTTGTTTACCTTATAACGTGTATATATACTCATGTTCATTCAAATATTTTTTCTGCTTCTTCACAGATTGTCGTTCCAACTCCGAGGACAATCTCCTTTTATCAGTGAGTATAGCGGCTCTGCTCCTTAACAAAAGAGAATGAGAATGAAAGAGTCAGAATCACTTTTTTTTTTTACTTGCTAGACTCAGACAGACGACAACGAAAAAGAAATAAATCGGCTCTCCACATTCCCCTTTCCTCCGTGTATGAACTCCATCAACCGACGATTCAACACAGAGTGAGTTAATTAGCCCCACAAAACATTACCTATTTTCAGCCTGCTCTACCTAATATCTTCCCTTAAAACAACATCTCATTACCTTTATTATTTTTTTTAACATCTTTTTTTCCGTTTTAAAGAAGGTTTGACTTGGAATCCTCGTGGGGCAGTGATGAGAACGATAACATTACAGGTATTATAAGTAGAAAAAAAAACTAAATGAATCATTTGGCATCAAAGTACGATAAAACAAACCAAAGTTCTGGTTTTGCTTCCTTTGCACTTACATTGTGAACATGAGTGATGAGGCTCTCTGGTGTTTTCAGGTGAGCAGAGTGAACCTTCTTTGTGGGATTCCTGTATGTCGCTACACTCTCATCTCTTCCCCCCCGACCTGGTCAACCTGCCTGCAGTCTCTCCATGCCAACCCAACCCTTGTGCTCCCAGGTAGGCACAGCATCACGGCTTTTGAGACCTGTGAATGTTAACCCTCTGATGTCCAAGGGCATTTCCACTTATCTTCTTTAATTTACCTTTTTCAGGTATTAGCATATAATGAATCCCCATGTGTTTCACAACAAAATGTTGAGAACAAACTCAGTTTTCTTTATAGTGATGCCCACATTTATTCTAGAGCAATGTGTTAAGTGATGATTCGACAATTAAGCTGAAACGTTTCATGTTGGCTTTCATAAACGTCCTCAAATCTCTTGAATTGGTGGAAAAAAAAACCTTAACTTATGATGGGTTGTACAAATTGTTTTGATGCTTGAAATGAGTTTACCAAAGTCTTGGGTTATTTAAATGATTAAAATAGTAGATAAATGTCTGAGATGAAATTTTGTAGTCCATT
Source organism: Etheostoma cragini (assembly GCF_013103735.1). Classification (NCBI taxonomy): domain Eukaryota; kingdom Metazoa; phylum Chordata; class Actinopteri; order Perciformes; family Percidae; genus Etheostoma; species Etheostoma cragini. Next base: position 3,294,348 of record NC_048421.1, on the reverse strand, counting down.
GCTATCTTTTTGAGTAGGAGTTTGTCAAACCGGTGTGTCTTGTGATGCTTTCTGTTTATAATAACCAATGATGCCACTGCTCGCAGCAACGTGTAACACCTTCATAAATAAAGGTCTTAACATACAAACTGCAGCATAAAACATTTTGGGGGATTTATTTTACAAATGTGTTGTGTTAATATTGGCCCACGAATCATGATCTCAATTTGTTTGTGAACAATCTATCTCATTAAACCTTAATGATTGGGTTTACCGTGTTGAAAGGGTTTAATAGGTAGGTCATGGCGGCGGTAGTGGGTGCCGCTGGTGGAGGCTCAGTTTGCCCACGTACAAAACCGGCAATCTACAAAACTGATAACGGGAAGGTGATAGTGGAAGATGAACTCTTAAACTTTATTGTGGTT
>NC_048421.1:3120995-3293844 GCF_013103735.1 Etheostoma cragini | reverse complement strand
TTGTGTTTGTATATGTTCTTATTTTGATATGGATCCCCCTGGGTCTGAAATAAAGTTTATTATTATTATTATTATTAATACTGTAAGAGAAAATATTCACATTATGTACATCATGATATGAATATATATTGAAATAAATTCTATGAGCACAGAAAAAGCATAAGATGTAACCTTTTGATTAAATAAAGTAAATAGACTTCACTACTGAGCTTTAGTTTTTGTAAAGTACATGTCACATCATGCTTATCTAATGCTGCCCATCCCTGCCATCTCCCAGGATTCTCTCTCGCTCCCCGTCCTCAAGCCCCCCCATAACACCAAAACACGGGACAACCAGTCTAGCTGACGATGTTACACTAATCGGAGGGAACAAAACGGGGATCTTTGTCAGCCACGTGAGAGCTGGCTCCCCAGCTGAACTATGTGGACTGAAGGAGGGCAGTGAGCTGCTGGAGGTGTGTGTCTGGATAGTGAATATTTCATGTGTGAGCAAGCACTGTGTGTATGTACATGCTTATTTATGTGTTTTTGTACAAGTTCACATTACAGTTCTGTCTGCAGGTGTGTGAATATTTTGCAAGGTCATTGATTGCAAAAAAGTGTAAATGAAACATAAGAGAGAGAGAGAGAAACAAGATGAACATAAGAACCTAAGGCTGGAAGATAACATGCAGTTTTTTCTGTGTTGACCAGCTGGAGCGGGTTCTGTTTGGTGGGGGCAGTGTGATGCTGAGCCAGTGTACTGCTGAAGTCGCCCACTTTTCTCTGCAGTGGTGGTCCGAGCCTTTAACACTCAAACACCAGAGCAACCCAGAGGGTGAGTCAGTTTTTGTCAGAGATTTGAAATATCAACATAAAACAGTAATACTGTATTCTTTTAACTTTTTTCTGTCATGTTCCTTTGTGTCCTAGAGAAGTGAGACTAAGATGTCCCTTCTTCCCTTCCCTGTGCTTAGGATACTCCAAACTGTGCTCCCAGCTCTTGTCGCCTTCTTTCATGGGTGCTGACTCCTTCTATGTGCGTGCCAATCTCAGCATGGAGCCTCGCGGTGACTCGTCGTCTCTGGGTGTGTCCTGTGATGACATTATACATGTCACAGACACAAGATACAATAAAAAATATGATTGGCACTGTTCCCTGGTGGACCCACACACAGCCAAACCCCTGCAGGCAGGAACCATGCCCAACTACAACAGGTACGCCACATAGACCTTAATATGATTTTTGACTGCATTTTAATTCTGTCCATAGAGGTTTTTAACTGTGGCTCTGAAAGACATTACACTATTATAGTATGTAGTATGTTAAAAGTAATATCTTAATCATGCACAATAAAGAGTGTAAATAAAAAAATACTTTGCATCTCAGGGCCCAACAGTTGCTACTTGTAAAACTACGAAAAATGTCCCTGGAGCAAAAGGACTTCAAGAGGAGGGTAAGTCTTCCTATTTTTGAATTGAAATGAACAGCAGGCTCCCTTTCAGTCACTGTGCTTAACCAAACTATAACAGAACTGGTAACACACAGCTATTAGGTATTTATCTTTCTCCATTTTCCTACATGTAGTTCTTGAAGAAATCATCTGGACGTGTACGATTGGTCAAGGCAGTGGACCCCAGTGGCCGTGGGATTGGTTCCAGACAGCAGGTCCTTTACACACTCAACAAACGTAAGCACCAGCCATAGTGTTCCCGGAATGCAACACCAAATCTGTGCAATAAATCTTATTTGTTTCAGTATAGGTTTAATTTGACAAACTGTGTATGTGTGCACTTTGCCTCTGTGGACTGTGTGTCCTTTCAGGTCACGAGGAGCACTTGATCCCGTACAGTTTAGTGCAGCCGGTGCAGGTTCAGACTAAGCGGCCGGTCATCTTCTCCCCCTCCCTTCTCTCCCATGGTCTCATAAAGAGGCTGCTGCAACCTGCAGATTCTGTTTTTAATTTCAACACCTGCCTTCCAGGTATGTGCACATCATTACATGTTTACATTAAATGTCATGTAGCTGACGCTTTTATCCAAAGTGACTTTCAACCTTGAAGGTACAAACTCCGGACAGCAAGAAGTAAGTGGACATTATCGTTAACACTCCTGTTGTCCTCTGGGTCAAATTTTATACCTTTTAAAAAAGTTTTTGAATCAGAAATTTTGGTTTCCTTCAACCAAATTGTTAAATAAAATAACATGGATGGTTCCCTAAGATGCTCCTAACAAGTTAAATAACTGATCAGTTTGCTATTTTATTGAATTTGGATGTTTTATTTAATTTCATTGCATTTTAAGAAGAAAGAAGATTTAAGAACACTGAAAAAAGTGACAGAAATATAGGGAAAAACAACAAAAACATCCCAAAAAACACAAAAAATCAAGAAAGATGTGGAGAAAAATGGGAAAGAACTTTGGGAAAAGTGACAAAAACGTCAAAAAGTGACAACAAAAAAAAGATTCAAAAACTTTGGAACAACAACAAAAATTTCCAAAATAAGAAAATATAGAACTTTGGGAAAATTGACCCAAAAAAACTAAATGTTGGTTCACGGGGAGACAACAGGAGGTTTAAATACTGTACACCAAACTACAATGAACCAAATAAAAGTGCAACTGTTTTATTTTTTATTTAACCCAAACACTGATGAACTAAGCGAACAAAAAGGTTGATGATTCTTCACACATGATACACCACAGTCTCCCCTTACCTCTGTTTTACTGCGGTTTGCAGAGTCCATCCAGACTTCAGAGAGAAGTGAGTCGAACGTGTTCCTGTTGGACTCCCACAGCCCAGAGCCGGGTCTGGGAATACGGCTGCAGTCAATACAGGATGTCATCAGCCAGGTAATGAAAACAAAAAACACAATCAAGAAGGGTGTTTGAGGGAAACCACCCCATGACTTTCATACATGGACCCTTTCCTTTTTGGATGTCATATCTATGGAGCTCTCCACGACTCGCATAAATGGACCGCCAGTTAAGACTTTGGACACTCGGCCCAACATTGCTGAATCCTTGAAAACTATGCTGTAGACTTGTGCTATAGCCTTCTTGCTTCTATCTGTGCGTGTGTTTGGTCCCTTTTGTCTTATGCCAGTCTCCCTGCTAATGCCTCTTGTTTGTGTCTGTCTCTGTGTCTTCTTTGTGAGCGGCAGACATTGTTCTTGCTGTTGTTTTTTTGTTGTGTTTCCCTCCTTGTTGTATTTCTTCTCTTTGATTTGGTGTGGAAACATTTGATTGCAAGGAAGGATTGTGTAAAAGGTGCACTGTGCCTTCTTCGATGTGTGTCGTGGACTTTTCTGTGTGTGGTCGTCTAGACAAATGACAATGATAGACGGGAGGGAGGGAAGACAAAACAACACATGCAGAAAAAGACACATACACAGACCGACCCAAGACAAGGGACCGAACACCTGCTCAAGTTAATGCAAAGGTTGTAGCTCAAGGCTACGGCCCGGACCTCAAAACTTCAACAACGCTCAGCCAAGTGTCCAGAGTCCTACTGGCGCTCCATGAACGCGTGCCATGAAGAGTTCCACTTTTGCTTGTTTGTTTAAATAAGTAAGAAAAAGATCTGTCAAAAAGAAGGGTGTTTGTGGGTGAAATCAATAACCAGTCATAGCTACTAACTGTATCACCCTTTTAATGTCTTTCTCCCAGGACAAGCACTGTCTTCTGGAGCTGGGGCTGCCCAGTGTTGAGGGCTTATTGAGACAGGGGATTTACCCTATCGTCATCCATATCCGCCCAAAGAACAAAAAGCACAAGACGCTAAGGTAAGTGTGTATTCTTTGCTTAGCAAGTACAGTATAGTCAGTTCTACTGTAGCGACACATCAGATCAGCACGATAGTACTTCATTCAGGCTTGTCCAGGTCCTCATACACGTCCCTTTATTCCCGTTGTAGGGTCAATGAGGGATTTTCTTTTTTTTTTTTGTTGAGAAAACAAAGTTATTTTCTCTTACTTATGCTGCATATGACCCTCCAATAAAATTGTGTTTAAATGTGTAAAAGCGTTGTATATTTAAAAACTTTGGAAATACTGTTTCAAGTAAACAATGGCCTTCCTGTTTGTCTGTTCATTTTAAAAAAAAATGTAATTAAGAGAAGATAATTATAATTTTCCGGTTCTTTATCTTTGAAACTGGTAAAGGGAGGACTAATGTATAATGTACATGACTAAAATATAGATGTGTTTTAGTTTTTGGGGTTAAATCATGGAGTGAACTTAATGATGAGTTGAAAATGTGAATGTCTGTTGAGTTTCAAAAAAACTTTAAAATGTAAAATAAGTAGGGTTATGAAGTATTTTGATTAAACTTAGTTTAGTGGGGATTATAGGATAGACAAAAACCAGCCTTGGCTTCAGCCTTTTCCTTTTTTGGTTAGCTACGGCGGCAAACTGTGGAAAATAATTGTTTCTTTTATCTATGTTAACCAAAATAAAATGATTCAACATCATGATCAACACTTCAAAATAGGAAGCTTTTCCCCGGGTGTGGAGAGTACAGCGTGATGGAGGAGGTGTGCCAGGCCGAGGAGCTGCAGCTGGAGACGCTGCCCCTGCTCTACTACACCCTGGAGCCCAGCGCCTGGAGCAGCACTGATGAGATGCTTGCAGCCATACGCAACGCCATCCACAGCCAACAGAGGGCGGTGGCATGGATCGAACTGGATAGGCTGCAGTAGAAGAGGAATACAGAACGTTTAGGTCTTAAATTCACAACGCAAAAAAATTCTCCTGTCTTTGAACAAAGCAGCTGGCAGCTGGCGCCAAACCACAGCCAGTTTTCTATTTGCAGCTAAGATACATTTTTATATTTACTTGTAATCTCAATAGAGGCCTTGTATAAACTTGTAAAACCATGTAAAACCAGCTGGACTGGCTGCAGTGGGAGAATAGTAAAAACTTTTTAAAACTAAAACATCTTTGACCCACATGAGACATTACAGATACTTGAGTTAACAGGAATAATGTCATGTGACCTTTTCCCCATTCACACATCTTAGTTTTATTACATAACTGTACCTTAAAAGTTACGTTCAAGGATCACACAAGGTGCTCATTTTCAGTTATGTTGTGACCTGTATAGGTTAAGGGGATTGTAGTATGTTGTAAGCAGGGATGTTGTGACGGGTTGACATGCTCTTTAAGATGTAAACCAATTATAAAGATCATACTTAAAAACATCAAACTGACACAACTGTAGTAATATGAATATACCAAAGGAGAAAAACTACATTTCTGGATATTATTAGGTGGTCTGTGAATGACTGAATGTCACCAAGGGCTGCATTTTACACTACACTGTACAACTGAAGCTGTAGTTCACTATGACAAAATATTCTTGTTTTGTACTGCCAAATCGCTTTTGTAACCAGTTTCAAGAATAAATGTAAACAAAATAGAATTGATTTTAACTTCCCTTGTGTGCGCAAATATACAACAGACATGATGTAATTGTTTTTTTATTGAAATATAACAGTGTAGCAGTGATAGAGTCAATGAGGAAGGTTCTAACATGTTGAACCACAAATATAGACAAAGTGTCGTAAACAAAAATAAACCCACTCAACTAGACAAGTCTATTTATTTTTGTATTAATTTTGACTTTAAGAATAACTTCCGTATATATTCTCATTAAAAGTGACACTTCCTGGTAGTGTTAACATGATTCCTTGTCAGAGGAAGGAGATTTGACAACCTGATTCATCAAATCAATGAAAAATAATTATTATAGAGCATATAAAAAGACTTGAAAATGAATTGTTGATCTTGTAAATAAATTGTTGATTGTTAAATTTGTTTAATTGTTTGATTGTACCTAAAACATGTAAAAATAGTCAACATGTTATAAGGCCAATACAGTCTTGGGCAGGTCATATATTTACAGATTTGAGACCCATTTTGATTTTCTTTTTCCACTCTTTAATGTACACAAGTTCATATACAGAAGTACAAACATACATAGACAGTAGTTGGCCCATTTTTTTAATTCATAAAATTCTTTATCAAACATTGTGAACAAACAGACATTCAGAAAAAAAATCATAAGTAGTTTTACTGCCACAATAACAATTCGCATGTAGAATTTGCCTCGGTTGAAGGTGCATACATAAACAAATATTCAGCAGCTCATGGACATTATTATCCTGAAATTAATAATAATAATAATAATAATGTATACTTTATTAATCCCGCAAAGGGAAATTACAATTTACAATGATTAAGTATTTTAAAAATACATATTGATCAAATGACATATGAGCAGTAAACTATATATAAAACCTTATGTATATAAGCATAATAAATAAAAAATGATACGATTAAATCAATAGAACTTATTTAGGGGCTACAGGTTGACGTATTTGTTACGCCCAGCGTGCATGACGTCATGTTTCCCTTGATAAGACGCCCTCTGGTGGATGGCGTCGGTAGCGCCCTGCTCCTCCTCCCCTCTCTGATCAACAACCAGCCTGGTGATATCATATGCTGCCTAAACCTCCACACAGAAGCAAAATGGCCGATAGTAAACTAACCAATTTTACAGCGTCTGACAGTCATCAAGGGGTTATGCATGTGTTGTTTACAGCTTGAGAACTATAGTCGCTCAAAACGGATACTCGCCTTCCCTCATTTTTTTCTACGATTAACATTTCGCATTTCGGTAATGTCATTTCTTATTCAATTTAGCCTTGAAAGCCTCGAAGAACTAGCTCGCTAGGCTAGCTACCTTGCTAGCCTGCTAGCGGTAGGTCTGCAAGAATTTTTGCACAGCAGCACTTTATGTCCTATGTGATTCCCGAAGTAAGTATTCAACTTTAAAATGGTGGGCTTTGATAGCTTTCATGTTGTGTGTGTTTGTTAATAACGTTAATTATTTCCGCCTTTTAAACAAGGGTTTTAGAGGAGCTTCGCTTGTTGGCGTTGCAATACTGAAAAACGTCACTGAAGTTCGTGGTTTCACTTGGCCCTGTCGACCGTTACTACTGATGAACCAGCTTGCTAGCAGTCTTTTCGCTGACTTGTCTGTAGTGTTTTTGTTCCCACTGCAAAGTTAAAAATTGTTACAGTGAAATGTGTAAATTAAATGCACGGTGTTTTAAAAATAGTGGTTATGTCGTTAGCTAGCTAGCTAATATGTCGTGCCAGTTGTCTGCGAACAACTGCGTAGAGGTTAGTTTCGTCGCGCAGAGCGATAGAGGCACCTTGCTCTGGGACAGTCTACCGCCGCGAGCCCCCGGCTCTCCAGGTCACGGCACAGTGCTCATCAGCTGCTTTAAAGTCGACTACCATTAGCTAACTAGTTGCTCACCCCAGTGAATCTCTTTTAGAGGTCCCTAGTAGTTGCACAGCTATGGCTGACTGGCTTGTGATTTTCATTAAATCCAGGCTGTTTGCGTCTAAAGCGGTTGCAAACATCTGATGGTAGGGGTTCCCATACATTACATAAACTGATTCATGTTTAATGGTGCAATTATGTAGGGTACACTAATGGGTTCAAGCCAAAAGTTGTCCGGTTAGCTTTCATTAGCGCTGTGTGACATGATGCTGATTAGCAGCTTAGCTAACAGAAACACTGGGCGCAGTCCTATTTACAGCTCTCTGGTATCTCAGAACGCTTTACATTTACACTTAAAACCGATTGTTCCAGCCCCTCTGTGGTATGTTTTTTCTTTCCACAAAAGTGGGCTCACATGACTTGGGTATGAGCTGTGTATTAGCATATTCTATAGGATTAATTTTGGCAGCAAGTGTGAAGTTACCGAGAGCTTATCTTTCATAACACCGGACACATCCCTTTATGTTTTCACGTTAAAGCTAGTATTGCTGCCTTTACATATCTACTGTAATGTAGAAGAACTTTCCAGAAATGTTGGAGAGTTTGAAGTGACTTGTTTGGCTGCTGCCTGTGTTATCCGTTGGTTAGAGTTGCAATCGTTTGCTCGTTTTATGAATTATGCAATGAGAAGCTAGGCTCCCAAGGGCTTGTGTCAAGCCCGTGGCGAACGATACAGTCCTTACAACATTGAGTGTGTAGGATAATGCTTGGCAGTGGTCTGTATAAAATACATATATTATTCATTTTGAGCACAAATGTGAATGTGTGAAATGTATGCCCTCATCAAGCATTAAATTACTTTCAGTGTGCTGTGAGGTGTGACATAAATAATTGATTGTGTATGCTTCTCTTCACAGACAGGAGAATCAGGAAAGGGAGCAGTAGTTCATGGAAGACAAGAAAAAGAAGAAAGAAGATAAAAAGAAAAGGGAAACCTCTCAGAAGGTAAACAGGTTCACAGGTTGTTTTGTTTTTTTGTAAAGACCTTTCAGAGAGTCTGTGATATTCCGGCCTTCATATGTTTACTTAACACTTACTTGGCACGGGTTTGTGTTTTACTAGAATTTGAATTAAATTTATTTAAGTTTTAGGGCTTAGATTTTGTCATGTTTGTATTCAATGCCATATTTTAAAACTTTGCTTAATTGCCGTAGCCCTTTTTTTTATTCATCGATTTTTCCACTGAAAAATTATTTTTTTCCTTATATCTGACTCCCTTGTTCTTTCTATTTCAGGTGCCAGAACAGAAAATCAAAGGTATGATTTTATCCTCTTTATTTTTATTTTTTTCATCCACTCACTGTTCCCATGGTCTAGCTCATGTCAGTGGAATTGTATAGGGTTTAGCAGATGTTAGCCCACCCTTTAGGCACTTGACACATTTTCTTCCACTTTTTTAAAAAAAAACGTTTACTAAAGATTAGCTTAATTTACCTGCAGCTTATACCGCATATCATCCTATTGTACTTAAGTCTACCAGATGTTTACATCCTTCATTATATGTATATTTCAGTGCCAGAATCAGCCAAGCCCTCCTCTTCCCTGACGCTCGCCACCCCAGGCTCAGTGTCCCCCAGCCCTGGCCCTGTTGCCCCCTCATCCCCCAATCCTGGTGCAGCCGGGGTTTCTGCACAAGTTCCTCCTGGTGGTGGGAACAATGCAAAGCAGCGGACTGCTGTGGCCAACGGACAGCCCTCCTCCCCCTCTGGAAGCCAGACCTCCCAGCAGCAGCGATACATGTCCAGAGAGGTTCCACCAAGATTTCGCTGCCAGCAGGACCATAAAGTGCTACTGAAGAGGGGCCAGCCACCGCTGTCCTCCATGCTGCTGGGGGGAGGCGGAAGTGATGGGGCTGCAGGAGGGGTTGGAGGAGGCAGTGGCTGGGTAGCCGCCCCATCTCTTTCCACACAGGAAACAGATAACCCCAATGCAAACACAGCTGGAGGCACAGGTGTGTAAATGTGTCAGAACAAAAAAGATGATCAAGTTTGATATTTAATCCACTGAAGACCATATTTTACCCCTTGTTTAGAAAAGCCACTTTGCATTTCACAGTTTATCAAACAGCCATGAAAATTATTTTTACAACAGCATACAACCCATCAATTGACTATAAAATAACTAAAACTGTAGTTTCAAAGTTTTATATGACAACAGTGTTGTGTGTTCACTGTAATGACTAGAACAGGTGGATCTACCAGATGGTATGTTCTGCAAGTTGTAAGTTTTGTTAATGCTTAAATTGTCAATTAAATGAATGGTCTCAATTTTGTCAATATAGATTCCAACCTGGGTTTATCCTCCACTTCACCCCCCAACTCTTCATCCTCATTATGTGTCGCTGCTCTGTCGTCTTCTTCTACTACTACTACTACTACTACTACTTCAACTTATGCAAATTCCACATGGGGGGCAGGCTCTGGCAGCCAGTCCTCTTCTCAGGGCTGCGGTAAGGTGATTGTGGATGGGACGGACCTGGGGGATTGGCCTAGCATCCTAGGAGCCAAATTGAGTTCGGAAGGGGCTGGAGGAGGAGGAGGAGGAGGAAGGGAGCAGGCGCAAGACTGCCCTGGTAACAACAACAACAGTAGTGCCTCATGGAGTGAGAAAAACATCCAGCAGAAGGGAGGAGCAGTGGGAGGAGGAGGAGCAGGGAACATGGACAATCCTTCCTCACCTCGTTCTTCTCCTCTTTCCTTCTCTTCCTCGCTTAATGAATGTGTTCAGTCAAGTGGTGGTGTGTGGGGCTCTTCCACCTCCTCTCCAGAGGAGGCAGGGCTAGGATCAGCAGCGTTTTACAATTCCAAAGTCTCCCATCTTCTTCCTGGGCCTCAGGAGAGCTCTGTGGGTGGCAGCAGCAGTGTCCCTGGTGCCAATTTCAACCCCAATGTGAACCCCTCTGCCTGGCCTGCTCTGGTGCAGGGTGGGACATCATCTTCAGCTAGCGATGGCCTTCCACTACACTCGTCCATTACTTCAGCTTCCTCGTTCTCTGCCAGCACCACTCTCATCACCACTCACTCTCTTTCATCTGTGAATCAAACTGATCTCCGTCAGCAGCACACAGAGACAGCTGTGGGATCCAGGAGTGGAGAGCAGCAGCACTTAGGAACCTTGAGGCCAGAGTTGGGTTCAGGTGGGGAAGCAAGAGGTTCAGGACCAAATCAAGAAGGTGTGATTGAGAAGGATTGTGCAAGTGTTGAAGGAGAAAGGAGTGGTCATCTTTCTGGCTCTTCGTCTTCCTCCTCTGCTGCCTCTTCTTCTTGGAGATCCATGCCTCCAGTGTCCTCTGACCTGTGTGCAGGTGCCTCACAGGCAGATGGGTGGGGTGGAGGAGGGACTGGAGCTCAGGGGCCGGAAGGGAATGTGTGGGGCTTTGGAAGCAAGGGTGACAGGACAGGTTGGGGTAGGGGAAATGATGGTAGCTCAAATACCACAGCGGTATCTCAGGGAGCGTGGGAAGGAGGCAGTTCAGAAGCCGAGTGGGGTGGCACAGTGGGAGGTGTAAGTTCGAGTAACTTAGCAATAGGAAGTGGAAGAGGAGGAGATGGGAGCAGCAGCAGTAGTAGTGGAGGCAGTGTAGGTATTGGTGGCAGTGTTTTGCAGGACTCTGCCTCACCAAAGTTAGCAACTATGACAAAAGCTTGGGACAATCAGAAAGGGATGGAAATTGAGGACGGGGAGTGGGGTGGAGGAGGGGGAGGGCCGACTGAAGGCACTGTAGGTGAACCGCCTTTATCTAGTGGAGGAGGGTCCAAAGCTGGAAGTGGTGAAGGAGAGAGTGATGGCAGCGTACATAAGCAGGAGCGAGCCTCGTTTGTACACCAACGTTCCGACCAGAACTCCAATGCTGATGTGGCCTTACTCAGTATGCTCAATCGATCTGACCTGGACCCAAGGGTTCTGTCTAATACGGGGTGGGGGCAGACCCAGATTCGACAGAATGTGGCTTGGGACCTGGACACCACAACAGGAGTAAGAAAGAGAAATGAAAGAAGCACTTCATCTTCCTCTACATTCTCATCAGCAACCATGAACACTACCACTAATCGCAGCCCTGGGTACCCATCTAACACCAATACAATAACTAATGATCCATCGGCTGGCAATCACTCGACCAGCCTGAACTCTGGCCCTGTTACAATGAGGGATGGCTGGGATGGTGGTGCTGCACAGTCCAACTGTGGTCCTCGCATGCTTGGTAGCACTATAAGAAAGCCAGGAACGCTAGAAGAAGATGCGGAGGGCAACCAGGGGAAGGCAGCTGGAGGCTGGGGCGATCTCCCACCTGAAAACCAGGGCAAAGGATGGAGGACTGAAGAAAAAAAATGGGGGGATCACAGAGGAGGAGGCAGTGGAGGAGGGAACTGGAAAGAAGTTGGAGAGCAGGGTAGTGGTTGGGCAGATGGTCCAGAGGATAAAGGGACAGGGGGATGGAAGGGGACTGGACGAGGGGAGTCAGGTAGTTGGGGAGGACAGTGTGGAGGAGGAGACAGGGTACAAAGGGACTCTATACCTGGAGGTGGGTGTGGAGATGGGCGAAGCAGAGCTGTAAGCAACTCTGATGACAAGGGGTCTTCCTGGGGTCATTTGGATGAAGGGGGATCTCAGCGAGGAGGGTGGGGAGGGGGAGATGTGGGTGGAGGCAAATCCCACCAGGACTGGGGGAGTTCCAAGCCCCACACAGCAGCAGCACATATACCAAACAGCCAAGTGGCACCAATGAAAGCCCCAAATCAACAGCAGAACCAATCACAGGTCCAGCAGCCACAAGGAGGTCCCATTCAAGGAGGGTGGACTAGCCGGTCCAATGTTGGAGGTGGAGGTCCACCATCCAAGAATCAGAACCAAAGTTCAGGGTGGACCTCCGGCCCAATCCCACAAATCTCTGGGGGCGGGGTTGACTCACTGGAGCCCAGTGGCTGGGAAGAGCCCTCCCCTCAGTCCATCAGTCGCAAAATGGAAATTGATGATGGCACTTCAGCCTGGGGAGACCCAACCCGCTACAAAAGCAAGAATGTAAATTTGTGGGACAAAAAGAGTGCTACGCCTGGTCAAAGCCACAGTCAACAGGCCCCACCACCATCCGTCCAACAACCACCTAGAAGGCAGCAGGGGATGCAGCACAGCAGGGATGCAAACCCTGGCAATGCTGCAGTGGGTAAGCAGAAGATTTATTACCAAAGTAGATAGAGCATCAGCATTTGAAGTGATTTTTTTAAGTATTGCAAATTGTCTGTAATCTGCAATCACCAGTTATTTTAGTAACGGCAATGTCTGCCATATCGAAACATAATTGACTTTACCGACTTTGGTCATCACAATAACACATGTAAGTTGTTTTCTTTTGCATATTCTAAATGTGTGTTCCATTTCATCAATGTCCAGGTCCAGGCATGTGGGGAGGAGGTGCACAATCTGTGGATAATGGTACAACTTCTTGGAGCCAGTCGTCAGATTCAGCAACAGGTTGGGGGGATCCAGATGAACCCAGCAAAGCTTCTGGCTGGAGGAACCCTTCACCCAACCCTGGTAAACCTGGTAAGAAGAGACAAAATGTGTGTAATTCAAAATATTACAAAAACCTACATATTAGTTGTTAATGCTCACTATGGTTTTCGTGACACGGTGCAGCATTACAAATCTCTCAATTTGTAAGTGTTCAGCATTTTTTTAACCACAAGATACAAAGGAAATCTAGAGAAATGACTGCCAACATTGTTATAACCATCTACTTTGGTTTTTCTGCAGGCACTAAGTCAATGGAGAGCTGGGGTGGAAAGGGAGAGGGCTCTGTTGCAGCCTCCCGTCACCCCAGCTGGGACGAAGAAGATGATGGTGGCGGAGGGATCTGGAATAGCACTGGTTCCCAAGGAAACAGCTCCTCCTACAACTCTGGAGGTTGGGGTCAGACTCATGGAGGAAAGAGAGGCAACCTCAAGGTAGGCTCAAGGCGGTTCAAGGACACACAAAAACTAGTTTCACTTTCCTCGCTTGGTTCATGTGTAGTGTTTTTTGTTGTCATCGCAGTCTTACTTAATTTTCTTTTTTGACTAAGAGTAATGTTTAAATTTCTTTCCTATAGAGTGGAGGAGGGGACAGCTGGATGAATCCTGTGTCACGGCAGTTTTCAAACATGGGTCTTCTGGTAAAACTACAAAAAGATAATCTTAACATTTCTAGCTAATGGAAACAGTAATTGTAATGAGTTATTGATGATTTAGTTGCATGGCTTATGTCATCTTGCAGCTTTTTTCTCCCTAAAGTTTTAATCAAAACCTGTTACTCATATTGATGTGATCAGGATGGAGGGGATGATCAGTGAGGGCTCTCTTAACGACTGTGTTCATGACTTTGTTGTTTTGTAGGGCGATGACCCAAGTCTTGACAAAAAGATGGAAGGAGACAAGAGAGGAATAACTGACTATAACGGAGAGATGCGGAGGGGGGGAAGAGGTGGAGGAGGTTATCGTATGCCTAGTTCCAAAGACATGGGTCCTGCTGACATGGGGCCCTATAGTGAAAAGGTATGAGTCTGTTTAAAGTGCATGTGGCTGCAGTAAAGGAAAACTGATCCGTTCTATCCATGTGCAAAGATGGTAAAGGTTAGGCACTGACCTCGAATGGATTGGGTCAGGGGATAGGTTAAAAACGGATCAGGGGTCAGGTTCAGATTGGGTAGGGACAAGCCAACAAGAATTAAATCACTTTACAGACCTTCCATTTTCTTTTTTTCTTTTTCTTACCACCCCTCCCCCTTTCGGAGGACAACTTCATTTTTAATAAGCAATATATATTTTAATATACAGAACTTCCATTTTCAAAGTTGGCTACCATTTTGTTTAATTTCAACTTTTGCTACATGGTTGTGTTGTGCTAACTTAAGGACCTAAGTGAAGAACTCACAGTGAAATGAGAACTTATCACATGTTACATTGCATTGTCTTCATCGTTCTCCAGATGGGTGGCCATGGGATGTTTGTTGGCAGTGGCGGAGGGATGCCTCAGCCTCGAGGGATGCACCAGTCTGGCCTGCATCCAATGAACCCCTCCCAGGGTTTACGTGCTCAAGTGCCTCATCAGTTCCTGTCGGCGCAGGTCGGTTGTTTTTTTGTCTCTAATGTTCTTAGTTATGATTTAATGTAAACGGATAAGGGATACGCAAAGGGATAGGGTTATAGTAAATTTATGCTTCTGCATTAAATTGATGCTGTGGGTAGGTACGTGAAGATATGGACCCTACGTCGGACTTTAACCTGTAGCCTAACACACACCTCTCAAAAAATGTAACTACACGGTGCGAAAACAAAAATCACAACAACTGCAATTGGTGCGCTTGGCAGCATTGCATTTGCCCCTACTCATTTCTGGGTTCTCCTTTTCAATAATCAACATGAAAGCAAGGAGAGGGTTAACTTTTCTTAATACAGATTTACGACCGTGGTCAGAAAGAACAGAGGAGACACTTTGTTTTTCTCACTATGCCTCTAGAGTTGGTACTCGCTCCAAAGCTAATTTCCGTCACTCTCCCACTTGTTATACACACACTACTCTGCACACACGCGCCGGTCCTGCTAGAGTGGTCAAAGCAGACACCAACACACAAGTAAAAACTTCAGTCCATTTACACAGGCTACGGCGAGAGCTCTGCATAGAGCCTCTGCAGAAGCATTAATCCTATGTCACACAACCACACTTTCACTACTAATTGAATATTGCCCATAACGCTGCCTGATCGCCTTGACTCTCACGTGGTTTATGATGTGTACTGTATATAAACTGTTTATGTAATTGTTTTATTTTCACAGCATTCCTCAGCTTTCTGTTATCAGACATCTTGTATCAGACACACACTTGTTGCAACTTGAAACCTTGAATTCGAAATTGGATTCTGCTTTGCGGACATACACATTTCTGAACAATACATAAATCAACACCTGATTTCTTTTAGGAAAACAAGATTTACAGTTTAAAAAAAGCAAAGAATCACTTGTCCTAACCTTAACTTTAACAATGTTTGGTCCTCAGATCCTCATCAGGCAAAGCTTACATAGATGAACCACACAATACATATATAGGCTGTAGGCTCTCACCTGAGAATAAGTCCAATATTGTACAACCTAGTGTATGTCTTGGAAAAAGACACTTAAAAAATGGAGAGGAAAAAAAGAAGACTAATAGTCAAATTACGCATTTTCATTAGTTATCAACAAGGAAAACAAATGAAATATATTTTAAGAACAGCTTTTTAATATACATAGCCTTCTTCTCCACCAAGACTGGAGAGTGAGCGAGATTCTTTGTCCCAGTTCAATAGTTTGAACCTACACATCTGTAACTAAGTATTGCAGTATTGTTAACTGTGAATTTGAATTTGTTTAGTAATTCATACATTTGGAATGAAGGGAGCTTGAAGAATGGATTGTCCCTGTTTCTCATTCTCATCAAGTGTTTGTATCAGCAGCTATACATGAAGTATACATACTATTCCTGTGATATGCAGGTTCCGGGTCCTATGCTGAAGCAGATGCCCTCACCTGGTGGCAGTGTGGGTGGAGTGGTTGGAGGAGGAGTAAGCGTAGGAGGAGGAGGAGTAGGAGGAGTAGGAGGAGTAGGAGGTGTTGGAAGTGTTGGAAGTGTTGGAGGGGTTGGTGGTGTTGGTGGAGGAGTGTTCCCTCCTCAGATTTCCCCACAGCAGCTAGCAATGCTCAGCAACATTTACCCCCACATGCAGCAGTTCCATCTGGTAGGTGACTCAATTTTAGATCATCACATTGAAATAATTATTTTAATGCTCTCTGTTTTGTACAACAGTCTACAGTATTTAGTCTACAACTGTCTTTGTTTAGCTCTGTATTGGATTATTTTAAAAACTACATTGTGACTTGTAATAAACCCACCCCCTATTGACATGCTCAGAATGTCTATATCTGAGCACTAGCCTATTTATTCTTTGTAACAACCAACCCACAGGCTTGTCAGCTCCTGCTACAACAGCAACAGCAGCAGCAGCAGCTCCTGCAGAACCAGAGGAAGTTCCCTCAGCCTCAGCCTCTCAGGCAGCAGCCTGACCCACAGCAGGTATGCACGATCATGTGCTTTACCATTCAATGCACTGTGATCAGGACTTCAACCGTTACTGTTGTATTTCTCTGTTGCAAAAACTGTACTTAACATGAGTTATTCTGAAAGTGATTTATTTTCTTAAATTGTGTCTTTCTCAGCTGGCAAGGATTATGGCTATTCTGCAGCAGCAGAGACAGCATCAGCAGGGTGGAGTTGGAGGAGCAACAGCAGCAGCAGCAGGAGGAGGGAGCTCCAAACTGTCTCCCTCTCACCTGGGAGGAGGCCTGTCCAAACAGCCCATGGTGGACCCCCTTTCACATCCTGGAATGGGGGGGGCCTTATCAGA
Source organism: Etheostoma cragini (assembly GCF_013103735.1). Taxonomy (NCBI): domain Eukaryota; kingdom Metazoa; phylum Chordata; class Actinopteri; order Perciformes; family Percidae; genus Etheostoma; species Etheostoma cragini. The sequence continues at coordinate 3,277,100 of NC_048421.1, read as the reverse complement.
CCTTCATGCCAAAACTCAAGGGATGTACTCTGGTGAGTTCAACCAGTGGCTCAGACTCCATTTGTTTAGATGTGATGCAGCTGTATAGATAACACTAAATAAAATTAGTGTGTGGTTTGAATTTGTATTGTCTTTTTGGGGTGTTTATTATAATAATAATTAGGGCTGTCAAAAATAGCGCGTTAACGACGTTAATTAGTTGTTGTTAATTACCGCAATTTTTTTAACGCATTTCACGCATGCGCAGTGTGACAAATTATTCACGTCAGGAAAGTGGTTGGGAGCTTGAGGCGAGATATGGAGCAAGGTGAGCAAAGTGGGCCTATTGACGGATTCAAATATAAAAAGAATGATGATGGTACAGTTAACAAGTACAAGGTTATTTGCAAGATTTGTAACAAGGAGTTTCAATTTCACCGGAGCTGTTCAAGCTTGAGGTACCATGTCAACGCCAAACATGCGTTTCCTGGCCGTCAGGTTCAGCAAACGCATCCACGAGCTCTATGAAAACGAAAAAGAAAAAAGGAAAGAGGTCTTGGCTCAAGTAAATCATATCGCCCTGACAGGAGACCATAGGACATCAGTGAGTAACAACAATTACCTCGGAGCAACGGCACATTTCTTCTTTTGCGCTGACTATATTAAAAACTGAGGAGCGTCATTTTGCGGAGGCTTGTAAAGAACAGTTCCTTTCTGTTGCACGTAAGTGGGACATGGAGGGCAAGACGACAACCATTGGGACTGACAGTGCACATAATATGTATCTGTGTCCTGTTATTTATCTTTTGGTATGCATTTCAGAAAAAAAATGGTTAGGATTCAGGTGTAAATGCAAATAGTGATTAATCCTGATTAATCCACTGAAAATTCTGATTAATTTGATTAAAAATGTTAATCATTTGACAGCCCTAATAATAATATACATTTTATTTAGCAGCGCCTTTTTAAGCACTAAGACAATAAAAAAACAGATACAAGGAACAGAAAAGTATAAACAGTTATGGGGAAAAAAATGACAGGAACAGGGTATTTACAGATAAGCAAATGCTTAGCATTTTAGATTCCCGCCTTAGGTACACGTTGTCAGCAAATTATCAGTGACTGAGATTTAAAAGCAGTCCCATCAATGCTAAACATAAATTCAGGGAAGAAATACAGTTACCAGCTCAGCCAAAAGTTATTTCCGGTGTCTGGATAGCTCAGTTGGTAGTTTGGGAGCCTATATATAGAGGTTTACTCTGTTCAGCAATTAGCCTGGGTTTGACTCAGACCCGCAGCCCTTTGCTTTATGTAAACCCCCTCTCGTTCCCTCTTCAGTTCTTGAGCTGTCCTGTCAATAAAGGCTTAAAAATGCCCCAAAATAATGTTTAGAAAAATAATAATATTAGTGGAATGTAATGTGCAAATGAATGTTTTGTGTTGTTCTGCTTGTCAGGGCTTGCCCCTGGTGGTAACCTGTCAGGACTGGAGCTCAGCTCCATAATGGGTGGGATGAAGGACACAGGAGGACAGCAATCACGATTCAAATGGATGATGGAGGGACACTCCCCAGCTCCATCTCCCCCTGAGACAACCCTTCACAAGAATGGTAGGTTAACAGGTAGTTTTTAACATGATTTTTTAAATGCACACCCAGGATGTGGTCAATCTGGTCTCAACTGCCTTGGCAATCACCTGCAAATCGATTAAGTGATATTAACATCAGTCTATTTGACCTTATTTCCCTTTTTGTGTGCTGTCCCCAGGCCCTTTAAAGGTGAGAGGAGGATCCCCTTACTCCCAGTATGAAATGCTTGGCAGTGATGGTGTGGGGATTCCCCCTCAAGGCTCTGCAGACAACTGGCATCGGACCCCTGGGAGTAAAATGGGGAACAAACCTGCCACATCTAGCTGGCCTCCAGGTGAAAATGCTTTCTCTGCTACAAATTACCGAAGGGCGATAAGTTAAGATTAAATTATGAGTAGAATGTAAAAAAAATGTAATGTCAAGACACACTCAAATATGCATGAAGCCACGTGTTAATTTTAATCAATACTGTTCTATCTCAGAAGCTATTGTGCCATTTTCATATAATGCCAAAGAAAAGAACAAATATTTTTTTAGCCACCCACTATGTACAAATGTCAGATTAAAAATGGGGGGGGGGGAGTGGCACTTAATTTCAATCTATCAATACATTTTCTGTTTTTGTCTGACAGAGTTCCAGCCTGGTGTTCCCTGGAAGGGAATCCAAAGCAGTGGAGACCCAGAGTCTGACCCTTACATGACCCCTGGTAGTGTTCTTGGCTCCCCAGGACCCCCGAGCCTCAACGACTCTGACCACCAGTTACTGCGAGACAACATAGGTATTTGACTAAACGTGACAAATATTTTGATGAGCATATATGTTGGACTGTGGTTGCCTTGTCTTGTTTATCACAGGACGTGTTACTTTGAGATCACCTTGTACTGTTTTGTAGGGCCAAACGCCTCCCTCAACACGTCGCTGCCTTCACCTGGTGCCTGGCCCTACAGTGCCTCAGACAGCCCCCTCAGCAATGCACACAGCACAGGTATTTTTTATTCATTTTATTTTGACATGTTGCACTCATATTTTTAGTTTTAAATGTCATTCATTTAATTAGATCAGTTGTTATTTAAGCTGCCAAAGCGGTTTGATGTACTGCGTCCTCTCTTCTCCCATTTCTGTGGTCTGTTTGTCAAAACCCCTTTTTCCCCCCTTTCTCCCACCTCCCCATTTCCTCTCCAGGAAAGTACTCGGAGTACAAGCCCAGCTGGCCCCCAGAGCCCATCGGACAAAACAAGTTGTGGAAGACCAACCGCAACAGCTCACAGCTGCCACGACCCCCTCCTGGCTTAACCAATCAGAAGCAGGCCGCACCCTCCCCATGGGGTAGCGGAGGCCCACGGTTGGCCCGGAGTTGGGGAGGGAGCGGGATAAATCAAGAGTCGAGATTTGTGCCAGGTACATTTGTGCCATTTAAAGGAAAGCTTTAGATTATTTTATAACCATTTGTCAACTAATACTTAACTAATGTATAAAGGAAACTCTTCTTAAAAGTGATATGAAAATGGGTCGTCCTCTAGCTCACCCAGTAAGAGCATGCGCCCCATGTTGGTGGAGTCCTTTGCACCGTCCAGGGTTTGCTGCGTGTCATCCCGTCTTTCTCTTCCCCTTTCTTGCCTATCAACTCTTACTTGTGAATAAAGGGTAAAGCCCCCAAAAACTAATCTTTAAAAAAAAAGTGATATAAAGAATCAGGTCTTAATGCAGTATCATGAAACAGACCATAAAAGTTGTCTTTTTGTAAATCTTTAGCGTATTTATGGTGTTTGTAATGAGCAGTGACGTCCTTGCTTAATGTTTCCTCCTTGTCTGTTTTTCTTTTTCTTTTTTGTTAATAGGCTCATCTTGGAGCGATGGCGTTGCCTCCAGAGGCAGCTGCTGGTTGCTGCTGAGCAACCTGACCCCTCAGGTAAGGAGTGAGAAAGGTCGAGAGAGATGGAAATCCTCAAAATTAAATTAAATTAAATTTCCAGGGATTTTGTTCCACTAACAACGTCGCCACCTGTAAACCTGCCGTCTATAAGCTAATACAGAGCAGAAGAGGTGAGGAAAAGATTTAGCAGGAGTATGCTGTGCAAGCAATGTAGAAAAAAAAAAGTTAATTCAACCATTCATCACAGCAGAATTGACCATGGCTACAAAGTAACACAGCTGCTCAGATTGGTCAGGGTTCGAATTTAAAAACATTAAATCACTGTACTCGTTTAACTGTATTCCCTTTCTCCTGCCTTATGCAAATTAGTGGGATGATGCGTGACCCAGCTGTAATTGGATTGTGAAGTTGGATGAGCCATTTAATCAATTAGGGCTTACATAATGACACTTACATGAGACTGTTTTGGGAAAAGCATGTTTAATCAAAATAAATTTGGCCTAGCTAAGTGCTTGTGCAGCGCACAACCTGTATAGCACACTATAAGAGTGACAGAATTACAGACTGATAGAGCCACAGTGTACAGTCTCACTGTTATTTATTAATACACGGTTCTTCATACACGTAAATGTTGCATAACCTCCTACATTCCGTAACCTTTCCTTGTCCCTAATAATGAATGACTCTGGATTCTGTAGATTGATGGCTCCACGCTAAGGACTATCTGCATGCAGCATGGCCCCCTGCTGACCTTCCACCTCGGCCTGACGCAGGGCAGCGCTCTGATTCGCTACAGCAGCCGGCAGGAAGCAGCCAAGGCGCAGAGCGCACTGCACATGTATGTTAACCTGCAACCTCACTAATACACATACTTAACATTAAACATGCTTCTGTTGATCTAAAGAGCCTTGTCTTGTAAATCCCTCTCAGGTGTGTTCTGGGCAACACCACAATTCTGGCGGAATTTGTGAGTGACGAAGAAGTTGCACGCTATTTTGCACATTCCCAGGCCGGAGGGGCCGAGGGGGGCAGCTCAGGAGGGTCAGCAGCAGGTGGGACGCAAGGTTCATCTGGAATAGGCACAGCTGTGGCCAGCAGTGGCGGTAACTCCCCAGGGAATGAGCGGGCAGCAGCGGGCTCAACTTCAGGCGGAAATGGTGGTGGCGGAGGGGAAGGTGGAGCAGCAGGTCTAGGCAGTGGGAGGTCCTCCGGCTCTGCCTGGCAGAGTCTAGATGGTACAGGCAGTCCTTCAGAAACCTCTTCAGCCCAAGGACCTGGGCTGGGGATCTTTTCCCAGTGGAGCACCAACGGGGCAGGGGAGGGAGGGGGTGTCGGGGCAGTAGACTCTGGGAGGTCTGGGCTCTGGGGGGGCATGAGTGCAGGATACCCCAGCAGCAGCAGCAGCAGCCTTTGGGGAGCACCACAAATGGAGGAAAGGCACCAAATGGACAGCCCTGCCGCATTGTTGCCTGGCGACCTGCTGGGGGGGGGGGCTGATTCCATCTGATGAGAGCCCTCTATTTGTACGTGTAGGTTTGGACACACTGATTAAAAAATACACTGGGATTCATATTTACTTACTATAGCACACACACACATTTACATGGTATGCATATTAATGTAATACACGTATACACCATGTGCATACTTGCATATTAATGTGCACACACATCAAGCCGAAATGTGAGACATGCTTACACACATTCTCGTGGCCAGACTTAAGCTATTATATAAACAAATGCAGGGACTGTTAGATGTGTATACAGCCTTTTTCCACAGATGAAGATTTCAACTGCTTAGACTTGAAACCTGAAAAAGAATGAAAAGTCAGTTGGTCTCAAAGACTTGACTGGATTGCAATGTGCTTAGTAAATAGGGGACTTTTCAACAGATTTACATACACATGCACACACCAAATACAGACAAGCCTTCAGACAGATGGGCACTGTAAACAGCATTACCTTCATCGTATAAGAACTTAAAACTACTACATGATGTGAGGTTGAAGTGCAGTTTGTATTCACGTCCCCAGAAAAACGGAGACCGAATCCAAACACATGCAAACAGCTCTGATTGAAAACAGAACTGTATATTACTGTGTATGTTAAGTTTCATCTTTTTTTGAGTTTGTATGTATGGTTTTAATTTTTGACAGTGAAAATATTGAAAAATGTTATTGTTCTGTTTTCAAAATGCTGACCTCCTACTGTTGTATCTCACGCACTCTTTCTCTGTTATTCTCTCTTGAACATGTTTGTTACTGTTGCAGTGATAAATGTTAAATTGCTGGCAGTTTGAGGCTATGTTGCATTTCTCCATGTGTCGATACTGTGTGCAGTGTCATATACACTATATGGACATGAGTATGAGTGAGACTGAGACCAAGTAAGTGGATTAAACCACCCCAGTTTTTGTGTGTGTGAATGTAAGGATAATGTGTGTATGTGTGTGCGCGCGCGCATGTTACTGCCTGTCATAATGTGGGCAAGGCTGCTTACTATACAGAAGGTCTATACAATTTTTTTTTTTGAGTGCATTCGGTATACTGCTGTCTGTGTGTTAAGAAATATTGGCACTAATGCTTTTTTTTTCCTTTTCATTTGAAGTTTTTTTTTTTTTTTTTTTTTTTTTAAGCAGACTTGTCTTTTTTATTGTCCGACCTGCAATAATAAAAAAGAACATTTTAATGATACAAAGAGCTGAAGGCATATGCGTTGAGTAAATGGACATGCCAAATCTTATCAAACTGTGTGGAGTGGGAGGGAGGGGTGGGACGGGTTGTTTACAGATGCAGAGAGTTACCGTACGTTTTTAATGTTCTGTTGTTGTGTATTCGTTTTAAATTAAGACAGGCTTTAACACTCCTGTTCAGTGTTTTCGTTATGAGATTTTACAAAGGAAAAATTTATTTAAACAAATGAGAACAAGATTAATAAAGATGAAAGTATTGGCTTCTAAAATTGTCCTTGTGGTCATTTTTGTGTGTGAATATGTTTCTGGATGGTGGTCAGTAATAAACCAATCTTAGTTTGAAACCCCTTACGTGTTCTTCCAGTGTAACCGAATCTGTGATAATGCATACTGTATGTGAACGCTAAGCCCTGTGCAGTATGTTGACGATGAAACGGTGCTTTGTGCATGTTCCAGTTGTGAGCATGACAAATATTTAACAATAGGCGTGAAGGCAGTTCATAGACAGGGCCACAGAAAAACAAGCCAGTGTGTCCATCTGTCACCCTCTCATTACCATCCACAAACCAATCCTATTTAACACCCACGTCATCCTACAGAAGGCCACTGCTGACTCTGTGAAATCGCTTACCTTCTCTGAAGCTGTTTGGGTTTTTATTGTGTCAAGTGGAAATACCGTTGCCACCAAAAATTTATATTTTTTGTAGAGTTAAAGGATTAATTTCTAACATTATGTGACAGGACTATTTCACATATGTGCTGATAACCAGGCTGAGCCCACTGAACATGACCACATTTTTTAGGACACAAGAAACTCCTAGATGTCTTTGGCCTTAGATTTTGTGAACAAAATAGGTTTGCTCAGCGGCAGCCAGCCATCTGATTGATGGGAAAGTGGGAAATCTTGCTTCCCAGAGACTCTTGGTATGTACCAACTGACAGACAAAGTTTAATGATCACAAGAAAAATACAATTATTATTTAATGACATTAAAGCATGTTATGAGTTTTACTTGCATGATAAATGCAACCATTACGACCAAATTTACTTTGCAAACTGCGTTGTGACTCAAAGTGAGAAATGGGATGATCAATGGTCAGTCCCATACATGTATGTATATATGTGTATGGGATTAACCATTGATCATATATGAATCATATATATATAGATATAAATGGGGATAAATAAACTTAATTCATACAAAGTTATGTCGGACAAAACAAATACACAACCGTTTTATTTTACCGTAAAGTTTAATAGTTTAGTTTTTGGGGGGTATTTGTTAGGCAACATAAGTCTTAATATATTGCTTGATTTCAATAAAAAGGCAGGAAATTTAAGGTTAACATTTGTTGTTTTTCATTTATTTAAGTAAAATTTACCAAATTAAACCAATACGTTAACAATAAATTATATGGTAAATTTCTTATGTTCGAGTTGTAAAATTATATTATTTATATAAATTCAATTTTGATGTTATGATATATATAATGTTTAATTCGAGTCCAAACAATAATGCACACAATGGTAAAATAAATACTAAGCGATTCTGGTTTATTTTCAAAACCTAAGAATTTGATTTTTGTAGAATATAGTATATTTTGTACAATTTTGATTTCTACTTGCTTAATCTTATTGGTAAGTGAAAGGTCAAATTTATCGAAGAAGGAGCGTTAAATGTGTGACGTTATCCGTTACTGACTGTGTCCTGACGTCCAGATAATGACATCATCGACGTTGAGCAGGCGCGTTGTTAAGTAATGAGCGAGAGGGGGAGACAGACTCGAGTGGAGAGAACGGCCGCCAGTGTTGCTGAAGCTTCTCAGGGACTATCAACAGGGAGTGCAACCGACGACAGAGCAAAGAGCTGGGGGTATGAGAGCCGCCAGAATCCGCTCCAATCCTCTTCAGTCCAGGCCCCTGTCCGACTGACAACTATCGGATCAGAACCTCCACTGAACCAGCTCTCGGACGAACCCAATATCGGGTGAGTGGTGGGTCGCGGAACCGAAGAAACCAAGGGGGAAAAGGGACCTGATTCGGCCGTATCAGAGTCTCGTATTCACGGCTTACAAGAGGGGGGGAGGGGGCGAGTTGTAGGGATGGCTATCTACACAAGCTATTCCAGTACATAAATGGGTGCGGTTAAAACTATAATACAAAATGTGGCGAAGTATAATATAGCGTAAACATTTAAAGCTCCCTTTAATTTCGACAATAGTCATGGTGCAGTGTCTACGTATCACGGTTCGGTTATCGTATTATTAGTACTAGCTTAACGTACTCTTAGCAGCTAACAGTGAACTAACGTATCGTTAAATGCCTTCGGTTGCTACTTTAGCTAATGTTACTTAAAGCGCCTGCACGCAGGCTAGTCTTTTGAAACAACATAAGTTAGTAGATTATAGGAACTGTAGTTAATAGTAGTTGTAGCAAATATAGTAGCGTAACGCTAAATCTTCTCCTCAAATTGCAATCAGGAAAGAGGAACGTAGCTAGTCTGACATCGGTCGTTACCGTTTAAAATATATTAAACTGTAACTTAATTTTGCAAGTCCTGTTTGTATTCATGCATGCATTTAGAATCGGGTCTGTAACACACAAGCTGATTGTAGAGTGACAGCTGCCAGAGTGTGAGAGGCGTAGTAGTTTTCATGTGACTGTGGAAATCCTCTGGCTTTGGGTCTCTGACCCTTTGGATTTCTCTCCTGAACAGGTCTTATTGTGTCACTCACATGTATGACAGTTTCTTTGAAGTTTGATGACTTATAAAGAAACATTTTACACTTGGAATTCAAGTTATTTTATAATGATGTATAAACTGATTGTTTAACCACAGTATACCTCCCCAGGACCTTGACTTGCTCCTAATCAGCAGATATGTAATGTAACATGTTAACCAGTCCACTGTCCTGTAGACCTTTTGACTGCTATAATAGCACATTTAATTGCAAATAGTAGGCTAATTGCACTTGCTTCATGTCACACAGGCCACCTTTGAAACATCAAATAATGTATTCTTCATAGTTTTCATGATGCATCTTTGCAACACTAAGTTCTTCATTGCTACACTTTTTTTAGAATGATAACGAGAGTTTATTTGCAAGTGAGAACCACTTGAACACAGTTTTTAATGCAATATTGTGGTTCAAAACAAACGTGCAGTTTAAAATTGTGTGTCTGTCACAGTTCCTGTACCGCGTAATTTATCAATGGCACTTACTGTGTAGCCTTGTGATTAATGTTGCTCTGTAGATCTGGTCCCTGGCGGCAGCACATGAGACACCCTCTTGGTGCAATGAAACCTAACCCTTTATTAAGCCAAATCCATCTGCCTCCATCACATCCACTGTGGCAGGTTGTCCTCTCATCAGCTAGAGTTGACAAGGTCTAGGGCCCACGTCTTACAACATGTCTGTTTCAGTTGATGTGTTCATGTGAAAAGGGCCATGCAATGCATGTTGTATTGAGATTGACCCAAGTTCACCTTTTTAAACAAGGCTCAGATGATCTAAGATGATAGTACGCCAGCCAGCATCACTGTTTAAGTAGTCTTTAGAGCAGACCTTGTGTCTGCGGCTCTTCTTTTAATCTAACTGGAAATCAAGGAAAGTAACTTCTGGGATAATTTATGTTGTGTAATAACAAAGGTTCTGGATGCAGAGGACTGGCCCTGCAGAATGTATGACTCTGCTAACGTGAGTTCGCATATCCACGAAACTATGGGTGGGAATCGCCAAAGGCCTCACGATACGATATCAATAGATACTTGTTACCATAATATCTCGATTTTAAATATATTGCAATAATTTGCCCTATATAATGCTTTTTTCCCCCAATTATTTTTCATAATTTTAAATTATGTCCCCAAAAGGAAACTTTGTCAACATCTGTTTTTATCTGGGAAAAAAAAAAAAATCTCTACTTGGTCATCTCACTTCAATTTTATTGCTACAAAAATGGGATTTTCAAGCAGACGAACTGACCGACACATAATAAAAGATTGATACTTAGCAGTAAACCTCTCAATACTATGCTTTATCGATTTTTGTTTGATTTCTTTTTATTGATTTTCTTTCCTTCTTTCTTTTTTTCTTTTTTTTACCCCCCACCCCTACATGAAACTGAGGTTTCTTAAAATGCGTTGTTTTACAATTTCTGAGTTGTCATGAGACTATTTCTATAAGGGGATGGGTATTGAGGCAGTAACAGTAATATGGGCTGTTTCATACTGCCTTATAAAATTGCAAATAGGTAACATGACTGGAAGTGAAGATGCAGCAGTGCAACGAGGGCCCACTGTTGCCAAAGAGGGCGCTGTTTGTTCACCTAGTGTTCCCAAATTAGTGAAGAGAAGGCAAATCTTAATGATTAAGGCGGCTCTGCGTTGAGACATTCTCGGCAGCACTTTGCTTTCTGAAGTTCTTTGCACAGAATTGTCTGAGGGCCTTGGCACAGATAAAGCCAGCCAGCGCTCCGCAGCCGCTCATGCCCTCCCTCCCTTGGCAGTGCTAGTACAGAACAGTGGAGAGCTTAGCGCTGCTTTTGCAGTGGCTGCACAATGTGGCGTGGTAGAGAGTGTACTAAATAAATAATGATCCTGCTCCAGCATCGCGTGTGCGCGTGTGTATTTCAAGTGGCAACTAGCATTTCTAGGTGGCCCTCATTTTGCCGTATTTATTTCTCCACGCTTTCCTGCTTTTGTAAATGTAAATGTAAATGTGCTGTATTTATATAGCGCTTTTCCAGTCTTAACAACTGCTCAAAGCGCTTTTACATCTACAGGGAACATTCACCATTCACACACATTCATACACTGTGGCAGGGGCTGCCGTACAAGGTGCCACCTGCTCATCAGATAAACATTCACACACATTCACACTCCGATGCGCAGCACCGGGGGCAACTCGGGGTTCAGTGTCTTGCCCAAGGACACTTCGACAATGACTGCAGGGGCGGGGATCAAACCACCAACCTTCCGATTGGCAGGCAACCGCTCTACCACTGAGCCACAGCCGCCCCCTTTTGCTGACCTCAATACCACTGTTGCGTCTTACAAATCAAGTTGTGTGTTTCTGCGGGCCAGACAGCTGTTTACTGATCAACAAGTCCTGCTCAGGCTGCATTCTCACACAAACACATGGCCAATTCAGTGTGTCAGGGAATGAAGGATCATCATGGTAACACTCTGAGAGGGTTGAGGAAATAAGTTAAATTCAGTTGAGTTGTACAGCAACTCATCCTAAAGTGTTTCCGAGTTAGTGGTGAGAGAGACAATTGGCATAGCCCAGAAGAGCTAGCACGGGGTTATTTGTCCTTTTTATAATCCTCTCCATTTGTCTGTTGGCGGCAGTGGTGACTCGCAACCATGGAGCTGAGAGTGGGGAACAAGTACCGGCTCGGGCGAAAGATAGGGAGTGGTTCCTTTGGCGACATTTACCTCGGTAAGTATAAATTGCCAACGTTTTTTGTTTTTGCATGTCTTACCCAACTTTCCATGTGTCTCCACTGTTATGGATCTTTCCACATACGTTTCTGGACTCTTTCTTTTCATACTGTACCATTTTAATATGTGTCCTTACCTGGGCACCAAACCGGATTTTCCTTCATACTCATGCATCGTTTGCCTGGTGCTGGCGTAATAGCAATGGCTCTTACAGCTTGTGCTTGTACTTTTGTGCATCTCCCCAGGTGCCAACATTGCCACTGGTGAGGAGGTAGCCATCAAGCTGGAATGTGTGAAGACCAAACACCCACAGTTGCACATTGAAAGCAAGTTCTACAAGATGATGCAAGGAGGAGGTAAGGAGCGAATATTGCTTTGACATGCTTTTATGAAGCATTCCTTTTGTCCCTGGCAATATTATAGAAGTGTGCACCCTGCTAGGCCTGCTGGGAAGATGCACAATGAATCAACTGAATCTTTTCCAATTGTGATCTAAATCCGTCTTAGGTAAAACCACAAGGCATTTTCAAGAAATTGAGCATCAAATGTAAAATGTAAAAAAAAAAAATATATTATTATTATGTCAGATTTTGAATTGTCGGTGTACTATTATAAACAGGTTTAACAAACGGTTTGCTGACTGTGTGGTTTCTAGTGGGTATTCCATCGATAAAATGGTGTGGTGCAGAGGGAGACTACAACGTGATGGTAATGGAGCTGCTTGGTCCCAGTCTGGAGGACCTTTTCAACTTTTGCTCCCGGAAGTTCAGCCTAAAGACAGTCCTGCTCCTGGCAGACCAAATGGTAGGACACAAACGCTTGTGTAAAGTCCCAGGCATTAGGACCGGAAGGTTTCACAATCCCTTGAGTTAAAATCACACTGTGTGAAACGTTCTGTGTTTTAACGTCGTACAGACACATGATGTTTATGATCTCATTTGGTCATGTGCATGATCTACTTGACTCTGGTCGACTTGATTTCTGCTTTATCTATCTATAAAATTACAATGCACATGACTCCCCTAAGGTGTCTTTAAGATTGTTGATGTTTTGGTCTGTGCTGCTCTGGTGCGTTCAGTGTACTTTATAATTCTGGCCTCTTTGTAGCCTGTGCTGGCCTAGATACTTCATTTCATGCATAGCTCTCTCAAACACAACTTCTCACCTTTTTGTTCTATCTGCAGCCAAGTTGCTGTGTCAGTCCTCTATACGGGTGTTTGACTCTCCACTTATAGCCTTGGGGTCATCACCTTCCCTTGTCATGTCTCTATATATCCTGCTGTCCTCCCTTGTCCTCCTTTATGCCTTAGTTTGCTCATGGTATTGATGTTTTGAGTGCACACACGGCTGCTCTGTGGCTTAAGCTTTATTAGAACACAAGGACAGTGCTGGTTTGACAGCATGTAAATTGTGACCCTGTTGTGCATTCATGTCACCATGACACTCTTCATTGTAGGGATGTCACAAGTACCGATACCTTCCGGTTCTAAACTTAGAAAACAACGCCAATGCCCAATTTTTTTTTTAGCACCATAGGCACCGTTAAATAAAGTAGCCTGAAGCTATCTGTTAAGAAGGAAATTAGCCGACTCGGCGTCCTTCTGGACTCTAACCTGAAACACGGTAGTTTTTGCACAGTACCTTTTTGAAAAGATGCCTGGAATGTGTCTAGCTGTTGCACTATGACCATTCATTGCACTTTATTATGTTTTTCTATTCTCTATTGCACATGTTTTGTAGGTCTTGTTATGACATTGTCTTGATTTAAATCTAAATAATTTTTTTTAATTAATAAGTTAATGTTTCAAGTTAAAGTACATGGAATTTCAGAAACTTCTTTTTACCGTGGGATCGAGAATTGTTTTAGTTTACTGGTGTTGGCACCGACTACTGAATTTCTGGTATTGTGACATCCCTACTCCAATGTTTCCTTTCTGTGTACCAGATATTTTGTTATGTATATTATGTTGTGTGCTGCAGAACCTGACAATATTGCCACTCTTTGTCTCACCTATCTTTTTTTTTAGATAAGTCGCATTGAGTACATCCACTCCAAGAATTTCATCCATCGGGATGTTAAGCCTGATAACTTCCTAATGGGGCTTGGCAAGAAGGGTAACCTGGTGTACATCATTGACTTTGGCCTGGCCAAAAAGTACCGCGATGCCCGCACACACCAGCACATCCCTTACAGGGAGAACAAAAACCTGACTGGCACAGCACGCTACGCCTCCATTAACACACATCTTGGAATTGGTAAGATACACAGAGCATTTACAAAAATTTGAATTGCTTACTTTTTTATAAACTGGTGATAGATTAGTTACTTGGAATTGTTGGTAATTGTCCCTGTGGGGAAATTAGTTGCAGCAGAAATCGCATGGCATTTTTGACAAGAAAACCAAACAATAATGACCATCATTTTAGACATATAGACATCACTACAAATAACATAGACCAGAGCACTCACAAGTGGGGGGGGGGGGGGGGGGGGGGGGGGGGGGGGGGAAGGTAGGTCTGGACCCCCATGCACAACATTGGATTAGATCATCAGAAAACAGACACACAATGTCAGGCAGTTCTGTTATAGCTCCAGTGTTCAAGCTTTCTGGATAGCCTTTGAGTTGATAGTAGGGATTTGTTTGTTTTAAATTATATGTGCTACTGCCATGGCAGAAAGGTTGTCTAAAAGTATAGATAGTCCTGATTAAAGCAAACAGAAATACAAGCAAGATAAGTCAAAACGGAAAGACAATATGAAGTTTGTTTAAAAAAAAAAAAAAAAAAAGAGGGAAAAAAAAGATGCCACTTCTCTACCGTTTTTAGCATCTCACTCAATGAGTGGAAGCCCTCATGTTGCTAACAAAAATTCCCCTTGTTATGATGCATGACATGCATCCATAACCTGGAGGTGTTATGTAGCCTCTTACTGCAACATTACTTCAATCAATCAATCCAGTAAATAAGTGTAAAATCCATACTTTGCTTCCACTTTTGCAATCATAATATAAACAGTGTTCAAATGCTTTCTTTTTCTTTTCTTTAAATAAATAAAAATAACGTACAGTCAAGCATTGTCTGATTAACAGGCTTCACAAGTTACTTGTTGTAAGACGCATCACAGGAACACCTTATATTTTCTACATGCAATGGGGATTGGCAGAACATGCAGGGGAACGTGCCCACCTCAGTAACCCACAGACACTGAATAAAATGGATCTTTTGTCGTAGCACTGAGCCAACATCCTTCAGGTTCTCCCTCTGCACTCTCACTATTTTCTGTCTACAGAGCAGTCCAGACGCGATGACCTGGAATCGCTCGGCTATGTCCTCATGTACTTCAACCTGGGCTCCCTCCCCTGGCAGGGCCTTAAGGCCGCTACCAAGAGACAGAAGTATGAACGAATCAGTGAGAAGAAAATGTCCACACCCATTGAGGTTCTTTGCAAAGGGTACCCTTGTAAGTGATGTTTCTGCGGTGCTGTGATTTTGTGTTCTGATTGCTGTTGGGGTTGTGTGTATTCTGAGATTTTCCTCATTATTGTTTTTGCTTGTTAAATATTCTCCTATAGCTGAGTTCTCCACATACCTGAATTTTTGCCGTTCGCTCCGCTTCGATGACAAGCCAGACTACTCCTACCTACGACAGCTCTTCAGGAATCTGTTCCACCGTCAGGGTTTCTCCTATGACTATGTCTTTGACTGGAACATGCTCAAATTTGTAAGTTTACAAAGTGTTTCAAAGTGAAGTATTGATGTTTGTTGTGATGCCAAGTCGCCACTTAACTTTCTTCCATCACAGTGCTAAAACACCTCTTGCTTCCAAACGGCTTACAATATAATACAGCTAATTCAAAGCTATATTTTGTTAACGGAATCGCTTTAATGTGGCGGATCTCTCGTATCAGGGTGCCAGTCGAACAGCTGAGGATGGGGATCGGGAGAGGAGGACGGGAGACGAGAGGGATGAGCGTATCGGAGGAGCCCCGAGGGGGTCTGCATCGCGGGGCCTGCCCCCAGGTCCCAACCCTGCAGCTGCCAACAGAGTCAGGAACGGACCAGAGCAGGCCATCTCTAACCCTGCCTCACGGGTTCAGCAGTCTGGTGCGTTTTCTGCTGAATTGACTCAGACTCCTGCTGTCTATCAGAACAGAATGCTACTATGCTCACACGGCAAAAAAAAAAAAAGTCTTAAATATCTGCATCACACGTGGTCAATTCTCTATTATATTAACATTATTTCAGGGAACACGTCGCCTCGGGCCATTTCTCGTGCAGAGAGGGAGAGGAAGGTGAGCATGCGGCTCCACCGCGGGGCTCCTGCCAACGTATCATCCTCTGACCTCACAGCCCGTCATGACCAATCCAGAATTTCCACATCACAGGTGAGAAAACCGTCCTGGACCCTTTGGTGTGACACTGCCTTAATGGAAGAAAACAAAAACATTAATTTCTGAAAATGTAGTGAGTTGAAGTGAACAATGTGTTGTAGTTATAGTCACGTACTAAAGATGTCTTATGAAATCAATTGCCGATGTTATCAGAATAGTTTTGTTATGATCCTCAGAGTCTCTGACTCTTTTTCTTTTGCAGGTCAGCGTGCCATTTGAGCACATGGGGAAGTAGAAATATTTGGCTCTGCATGCACATGAAACTGACAGGTGAGATCTTCATTTCACTCATGTATTCACATGCTGACTGCAAATATACACCACTTATTAATACCTTGCCTTTTCTTATGACTATTACTCCACTGTTTGCAGGGCTGCAAGGTATATTTATCGCTCCAATTTATTTTCCTTTTATTCTTACCTTGTCTTATGAAAAGATGATTGCCAATGGACACATGGATCTTTGGAAAAGGACCGTAAATCTTTAAAGGACCGTAATTCTTCAAAGGATCCAGAGAAGTACATGGCAGTATCCTAAATGCACTCTTTAATGAACCCTTTTTGCTGAATGGTGGACCACCACGTCCCCACAATACAAAAAGCAAATGAGTGACAGTCCTCCACCATTTTTACTCCAAGGTTGCTCATACCTGCTCCACTTATCAAAAAATGTCCCTCATTACCTTCTGTTTGAGAAATGTGAAGATCTGTTCGCATCAAAGAAGCAAAACGGTATCAGGGACACGCATGTTTCTCGTCATAGCTCAACTTAGTGATTAATAGTACGTACTTAGTAAAGATTTTTTTTCAGTTCAACACCGCAACACATTGGTGTCATCTTTAATGAGGAAATCTTAAATTGGAGCTTGTTATGAGTTTCCTTTTCTTTGCTTTTTTGAGAGAAATAACAGCTAAAATAAGAATGGGGAGAGGTAGGTGAGAGGCTAGTGGACAAAAAGGCAACTTTGAAAAGGATAAGTACGTGATGTTTTAGCTGTTGTAGAGTAATGTTTCTGGTGAAGTAGCAGTTGGCGCTTGCTTGCCCTTCATCCATTTTCTGATGATTTGCATACCTTTACTTAAAAAGTCACCAAAACTCCACCACCCCTTATGTTGCCTGTTTGGACTTACGTGTTTTCTTTGGTTTTAATGTGGACGGGTAAGGTGAAGAACGACAATAGATGAGACACTCCAAGTCTTGAGGGATGGTCCTCAGGAAATTCTCAGTGTATTTGACCAGAGACCATAGCTGCCCGTTTTGGCTAACAAATAGTGGCTGCAATTTTTATGATTGTTCTTAATGTTCAATTTTTATTTTGTTATCGGAGGTCATAGGGGAGTGGGCAGGCTCTTTTAGTGAAGTCTCTTAGGGGGGAAGGGACATCAATGATTTTTTTGTTTAATTTACTGTAAATATTTTTTTATTTCCATGTAAAGCCAAAATGTGGTTTTGTTTTACAACATAAAGTTGAAAAAAAGTATACTAATGACGTAAATTGGGACTGGGTTCAGAATTTTAAGCATTTTAAAGTACTAAATTGTGGTATGGGCTACGGTTACTTTGCCAGCTGGGTCATACAATATTTTGTTTGTGTGTGAGATACAGGGAATTCCTGCTTAAAATACAACTTTCATTTTGTCTATAGACTGCTTTTATCCCCTCTGCTATTTATGTTTAAACTATTTTTTTATGTGTCTGAAATAACTTTCTGTCCATTTGTTCTTATTTTTGTTTTCATTTTATCTTCGTGTAACTTATTAGAAGTAGCTTGTTCAGGTTATTTCTTTGCCTGTCCCTGTTGTTGTTTTTGTGCTTCAAAGGTTGTCCACCTCATACAACACATAGGGCTTTTAATCATCCTTCTGCAAAAATGATATGCTAATAGTTGGATGTCACCTTTTGGATTTTAACCTCCAGCAATTTTGATGTCGTTCAAAGGAAAACATAACCGATGCAAATGCAGGGATGTGTACATTGTGTGTGTGTGTGTGTGTGTGTGTGTGTGTGTGTGTAATTACTTTTGTACATGCCACCATGACCCAGTAGCATTGTAACTGTTGGGAATGGTATAGAAGAGGTTGAGGTGATGGGGATTTAACTTTATGTATTGTGTACTGATATATTGTACAGTTCTTTAACACACTTTATTTACAACAGTATTTGTGTATATTTTATGAAGTAATAAAAATGAATAATGTTGCTCACAACTGACCTTTCTTTATAATTTTTTGCTTTCTGCTGCGTGTAAACAATTTTTCTGTGTGCGTGTGTCTGAGAGCGAGTGAGTGTGCGCGCGTGAGCGAGTGAGTGTGCGCGCTTGAGTGTGCGTGTGTGAGCGAGTGAGTGATGGGGTTTTAGGACACAACGACGTCTAGGTACAGTTACGTCATGGTCAACGAAGACCCGGAAAAACAGAAATTGTTACTACGCATGCGCCGAAACCGGAGTTGTCGGTGGGAGGCTGCAGGCAGCTGCTGTTTATACAGTGAACTGGGGATGTGGATGAAATAACGGTTTCTAGTTTATTAACTAGCTTCGGATGGAAAATGAAGAGCTAAAACCATTTTTTTGTATACATTTCGAAATTGTAACTCTGTGTGCTTCCTAAAAGCGTGTTAACATTTATTTGCTTTGTTTTGACTTAACGGGGATAAGCAACAGCAAGCTAGCGCCAGGCTAGGAAAGCTAGCTAACATTAGCTAGCATCGCTCGGCGTAGTTGATGCCCAGCTGTCGACAGTTGCCAGCTTGATAAAGACAGGCAAGTTTATGGTATTCAAACAATGATGCACTTATAAGATAAGTGGTTGGCTGTCGTCTGATTATTATCGCTAGGTCTATTAACTTTTTGTTCTCCAAAAAGATTTGCAATCGACTTGAGATGAGCGAAGTGATGCTTTGATTCAAAACCAGCGCAGATCAAACAACTGCAGAGGAGGTAAGTAGCTAAAACAGCATGATGGAGTCATAAGTATATAACATGATTTAATTATTTATTTTTTAGATTAACGTGCTTTCTCAACTCGTAGACTCATTTAAATGTAATAATCGAAAGCACAGGTGATCAGGTTAATATTGTCGCCACTGGACTTTTTCATTAAATATGTCACCCTTTCTTTAAAATGGAGCATGAATTGTGGTCACTGTTAATCACTGTAAAGTAGCCCTAGGGTCTTCAGTGCCTCTGAACACAGCCTCAATATCCAGATGCGTTACATTATGTTTCAGGCTTCTCCTAGCCTTAGGACGTATGGTGGCCTGTCACATAGACGGCTGATTCGATTGAGGTCAAAGTACAATACACGTTTTGAAACCTGCCCACGGGTGCAGTCAGCAGGATTGATGAGTTGCCTCTCTTTTTCTCTTGTCTGTGGCCTACTGCGAAGCCCTTTGTTTTGTTGCTGAAGGTGCGAGCTGGTGCTCATGATCGTCGTTGTTACTTGTATGCAAGAACACACTAGACCGTATATTGATTTTTTTTATCATGATATGTAGACAACCTGTTTTGACTGATAAACATACATCCAAGGGAGGGTTGAAAGTCATTGTGAAAAATAGTTTTCATTGTGAATGATTAGATTATCTCCTTCCTGGAATCCACACCGACACACTGGCGTAGTTGAAGAGGTGATAGCACTAAGGGATCTGCAATGATTAGATCATGTTGTTGTTGGTGGCACATGGATTGTATCTTTCTGGATGTTTTTGATGTTGCAAGCTTCAGTTTGGCCATACCTATTTTTATTGTTCCAAATCAGCGTGTAATTATGTGATAAAATATTTCCCCTTCTTACAAATAATTCATGACATTTTGAGCCGTGGGTATTTTCCTGTGGAAGTGATATATCTTCCCATTCTGATGATATGGCACAAACGCAGCAAACACAAAAGGGTTGAGTTCAGTAAAAACCCAATAAAGACAAATCAGCAGGTTTTGGACTCTGCAATGCTGCACCTTTGGCTTAGTCTTTTGACAACAAATGTTGAGAAACAGTGAGGCACAGAGATATGACTTTAAGCCACTCAACACTGGAAAAAGTTATCAGACTTTCCCAGCTGAACCTCTGGTGATGTAATGGCTCCTTTTTTATAAAACAGATTTGTGGAGAGGAACAGATAACAGAACAGTTTAGAGTATACATTTAGATGAGGTTGCATTGCATTCCTGCAATTGTTTCACTTATCAAAATCAGTTTCATGTGAAGAATCTTTCTTATTGCCGCATGGGCGGCCTCAGTCTCTTGAGCCTGAACTCTGGTGCTGATTTGTGGGAAGGTGTTTCATTACTCTGACGAAATATGTTTGTTTTAGTGTTATTTGTAGCTACACTATATTTCTTCTTTCCACAGCAAAGCACATGATAAAAGATTGGGAGAAATTGGGTCAGCAGCCCCCAGCACATTGCTGTCACACTGATTTGCTGTTTGAGTGGTCCCCCCACCCCTCTCATGTGTTGGTGTGTGTGGTTCATACACATTTGATCAGCCTCTCCTCACCCACCTACCTTATGCCTTGTCACGTGTTCATCTCGCTTCATTGGTCTTTCCACACTATCTCTTTTGCACTGTAGATCTGTGCAATGTCCTACTGTGCTCTGAAAGAGGATGTTGGCTTGAGATGTAGTTCTTAGACTGTGCAGGCCTGTTGAGATGCATTTACACATTACAGTCATTTGTTCATCTTTATAATCTGGAACATGCAGCTGCTTGTTGTAGTCCATAGGCTACTACTTATAGTATTTCATATGTTTAGGTTAAATTAGTTTGCATTACCCAAAGAGCATTATCTTTGATTATGTCTCATATACACCCTTTGTTCATACAGATGGGTCAACTTTGGCGGCGAGACATTGCCCTCTCAGAGAGTTTGGGAAATGACTCTCCTGTCGGCTTCGCCCCGGGGCCCCCAGCCACGGTGGCTCCACAACAATCCAACTCCTCCTGGTTCCCAGAAGCCCCAGTGGTCACACCAGAAGAGCCAATTTTCCTCATGACATCCACTGCCCGAACTATTTCAGGGTTTTTTGTTTGGACAGCTCTTCTGATCACATGTCACCAGGTAAGGAGAGCATGACATTTGGAGGTTATAGATGATTTATCGGTCAAAGGGGTTCAAATTAACTTAGAACTTCAAGTTTTCAGGCTCCACAATTGATTATTTTGTCCAACAACTATATGTGTACTGTCCAAGTACCTAATAGAAGTTTTTTTTACACTGTACTATTATCTGAACACAGCCATACAAATAGCTTTTCAGTAAGAGCAACAGTAGACACTCTCACACCCAAGACCATTTTTCCATGAGCTCCTGTTGATCTAAGGCTCTATAGATGCATGTTCACACACTAAAAAACCTTCAGGCACTCAAAGTTCACATCCTGTGGGGAAGACAGTTTTTCCATGTAGCTGGTCCACACTATGTGATGCACATTGGCTTAACGCTAGGATATTTATGCTTAAAACACATCTGTTGTTTGTGTGAATATAATGAGACAAAATTGTTATGAATAATAAAAGCTGTGAAGACTATATTGTTTTTAGGGAAGTTTACCACCAGAGTAAGAAGCACCTCTTATGCATTAAGCATCAGAAACATATGCTATAAAGACTAACTCTCTAACTATGTGCCTAGTTTTTTGGGGAGGGGCATCGTATGCCTCTATTAGATAGCCAACATTAGAGAGATGACAGGAAATGAGGGGAGCGAAAGATAAGGAACGAAATTCAACACATGTCCCTGGTCAGAGGTATTGCAATACATAGTGAGCGTCTCAACCCCAAGGCCGCCAGAGAGCCCCCACCTGCCAGGTTTGATTTACTGAGGTTGATAATGCCCCTTGAAACCCACCCAACATTTGCCAAATACCTAAGGTAGCCGAGCCATAGGAAAGGACGTGTGGACGTTCAGAAGTTGTTTTATTTGTGCAACAGAAAACTCAGATTGGACAGATAGTCTAGCTAGCTGTCTGGATTTACCCTGCAAGGATCTGAGGACCAGGTAACCATAGTCCTTTAGAAAGTTTAGAGTGCCAACACAAAGAAAGCAGAAGGTGATGGACATCTGGCTGAAAATGAGGGACGTCCAGCATAATTTGTGGTGGAAACAGAATAATCCCAGAAATGAAACGTCGGGGATATAGACTATAGTGTGGATGATGTGAGAAACATTTCTGGAGAATGTTTAGTGTTAGTGGTGCAGATAAGTGCAGTATAGTGCATACATGCTGTTTGCCTTATTTGTTGTCAGTTTATCAGCCTTCATGTTACAGTGAAAAATTTAGTAAGCTTCCCTTTTATTTAAGGAAGACCTACTCTAACTCGGCTTAGATTAAGGATTTGTCCTCCATTGTTCTTAACATACAGGCTTAAAGAAGAGCCCTATGCCACTCTGGTGATTCTAGCTCGACTTCGACATGAAAGGGGCTGGGTTTGTGTGTCGGTGTGTGCGCGGAGGAGGGTCACTTAGCAACAAGCCCTGTGAGCGGAGTGCACTGTCTTGCTTGGTGTATTGTCACCCACCGTTTATTTCACCAAAGGTGTGTTACTGTTTGCAGACCAGGAAAGGTGATAGGTGGGACATTGTGTAAGCGGAGAGTAGCCGGATGGAGCAGACAGACAAAGGTGTTGTTGACAAAGGCCCACCCTGTTCTTCCTGCCATCTACTGCTCTCAATAGGAGTGATGAAAGCCCAGTGTCAAACTACCCAAACAACTCCATGTGCCAGTGCATGTATACACACACACACCCCACAGTGCTCGAATGTCCGACTTAGGCAAATGTACACTGGCTGTACTCTAGGCTGGCTGTATGGACAGACTAGAGCCTGATGAGAACATACATGCAGGTTTTATGAGATAGATAGATTCCTATGAGAAGGAAGCTGATAAATATTCCCCTTACTTTATCTTTTCCCATCTCGCTTTTAATCTGCCAAATATGTGTTGCTGTTCCAAAAATGTACAACTGACAAGACCTAATTTTAGGGAAATCTTTTTCACATTTCACACAATTGTGAATATGTACAGTATGTTCTGCATCCTGCAAAACTGATATTCATCAACAGACAAAAGCAATTCAAAACAATCCAACTGTACTGCATCACTGCTTGTGATCTGTGACTACATAAATAGGTTACTTTTGACAGTCGTTAAAACTCCTTTACTGGTTCAACCCATATACATTATATGTTCCATGTACTGCATGTTTTATGTGTGTTTGTGTAAATACAAATGTTCTCATGAGCATGCATATGTGTCCCAGTGAGTCTTTTTGTCTTTCTCTCCTTCCTTTTGATTTAATTTCACTTTTAGCTTATGCTGTATTTCTAGCATGAGTATATGATATGATGCCATCAAGAAAAGATGCTGCAGGTGCTCCCTTAGCAACTAATAGCAGGCTGATGCTGTAGACAAGTTACACATTCAAACCTGCTGTTTTGGTAGTGCTCATCCAATAAAATGCTCTCACTCCTAAAGAACGTGCTGCATTCAGTCACCATCCACACAAACACAGGGAGATACAGTGGTGTAGTCTATGTGATATGCAGGTACAGTATACACAGCATACCCACTAAGAAGGCTCTAAGAAATGCTCATTGACACGCAACAAGAAAGTTTCCATTATGTTTTTAATATATTTTAAAGTGTCATCCGTGTTCTTTTTCCTCGCATAGCCTAAATAAAGGTATTTCCACTGTAAATTGGTGCATTAAAGTGTCTTCCATAAAAGGAAGATGCTCAAAACTTCCCTGGGGAAAGACACCCAGACCCCCACTTCCCCAAAGGCAGATTCTGGCCCATGTATAAATGCCTATAGACTACTACTATAGACTACACCACCTGTGTGACATCTAATGACATCAGATGTCAGAAGTGTCTCTGTTTCAGGCTTTGGAAATGACTCGTTTGCGCACCACATCTGTTACAGAATCATTAAAACATTAACATTGAATAGTTATTTGCTATTCACTACCAAAAGCACATAAATGCTTACTCATTGCCAATTTCATAAATAATAGTGTCTTTCACGGGAGCATTGTATAAATTATGCTGTTAGATTTCTGACTTTTTCCTTTCTCTGTTCTCTTTAGATCTACATGCATCTGCGTTACTACAGCTCTCCAAATGAACAGAGGCACATAGTTAGGATCCTCTTCATAGTCCCCATCTATGCCTTCGACTCCTGGCTCAGCCTTCTCTTCTTCACCAACGAGGAGTATTACGTGTACTTTGACACAGTCCGAGACTGCTACGAAGGTGAGTGGAATGAGGAACGCAGTTCAATGCGCTGGAACACAAGCATTTTCCGCTGCAGGCTGGATTATGTGCTGCCATACTTGGCATGCAAACGGCAGATTATTCACCACAGCGGTGGGAGCGAGAGGTTTGTGTTCCAATGTGTCTTTTGACTCCCAGTAGAATTAAGAGTTTGAGAATGTATGTGTTGTGATACCCTAGTGGCAGATGGCCTTTGTAGTGTCTTCATTTACAAAGGTTGCCATCTTTGTCCTCTTGTCTCCATGGCCTCTTGGGATTGCAGGGGAGGGGGAAAGCTGTTTCCTAGCAACTGTATGAAAACCTGTGAGCACATCATTGAGAAGACTTTTAAATGGCATCTCACTTGTGAATTTATATATTGTAAGCTCGTTCTTTATCTTATCAGACTATAAGGCCTCTACTGTCTTTCTTTCTCACATTATTTTGAGAATAATTAAAAATAAAGCAAGCAATGATGGAGCATAGCCTACTATAGTTATTCTGATGGCAGTTTGCTTTTATTATTCTAGTGTTACACTTGATGCCAAACATCTGGTTTAAGTGTCCCCATTGTAAGGATGTGCTTGAACTACTGGTTTGATACTCCATTTAAAGCCTGTGACTTGGATTCAGAACTGGTAATGGGCATCATCAGCATCACTGTTTTACATGACATTTCTATAGACTCAATTAATTGATTGAAGATCGTGCTTGGCAGATGAATCAAAAGAAAACAAAAACAATGGTTAGTTAAACCCCTGCACACAATAATAACACCATGTCGCGTGCCACGCCGCTGTGAGCAGTGGAAGCTAACAGTGTGGTCAGTCTGCTATACTCCGTTGTGTCTTGTAATGCGTGTACAATGGGTGAGAAATGGCATGAAACAGACAGGTTTATAGTGCCATCCACTGCAGGGCAAAGGTCAAATAAACACATTGTTATACTCATAGTTACTCATGCTGGATATGTCTCTGTCCATATTACAGAATTAATAAATAAACAGTGTGTGATAGGAGAGGTTACTGTTTAGATATGACAGAAGTGACAGACAACTGGCTTTAATAAGGTACAGCAATACAATGGTGAGCTTTGTCTCCACAATAAAGGATGTAGATTAATGACTAAGACATGAATATGTGTTGTAGATCTTATTAGTAACACATGGATGGATATTTATGCTCTTAAAATACATGTTCATGTTATTTTCATCTGCCAGCCCCGTTCAAGCTGAATAGCAGTAAAAGCCCGTTTTAGAGGGAAGAAATATTGTATGTGTGACCTGTTATGCAACATTAACAAAGGCAGCGCTGTGCTGACTGTGTTCTGGCAGGGGTTGCTACAACCACCGGCTTGCTTTTAAACTCAGCCCCTTTAAGCCGTAGCGAGAGCAGAGGCAGTGGGAAGCTGGTATCTGTGGGTTACCCTTAAATGAGCCTGAGAACACCTGGGGCAGCCGATGAAAAAACATTCCACTCTCCCAGGGACACCAACTACTAGGATCAGTATGCAGTCACCTCTCTGCTGTGAAATGGCGAGCTCAGCAGTTATATTATAAGTGTTGACAACACTGCATAAAACTAACCGACTGCTAACATGCAGGGTGTTAATAACATATTTAGTGTCTCCAAACCCACCGCAGCAATGTCAACATGATATTTTTGAATAAATGCAGTTAGTTCTGGGGTCCCTGCTCAATTACAGTGATGTTTTTTTTTTCTGTGTGTGACACTCTTTAGCCTTTGTCATCTACAACTTCCTGAGTCTGTGTTATGAGTATCTTGGAGGAGAGAGCGCCATCATGGCCGAGATCAGAGGAAAACCTATCGAGTAAGTCTCGCTTGTTCAGAGCTTCCCTTTTTTGATGCCATTCTTTTTTGCTGGTACAAATACTTGACAGTCATTTCATGTAAAAAAACCAAAATGCCTACTTTTCCAACCATTTTGATCCATATGAACTTTTACTGCCCTTTAGGTCCAGCTGTATGTATGGTACCTGTTGTCTGTGGGGAAAGACATACTCCATTGGCTTCCTCAGGTTTTGCAAACAGGTACCAATCACCCTCTCTTGGCTCATATAATGTACATTTTTTGATATTACTCAAAGGCTGTGCTTTATGGATAGAGGAACTGTCCATTGTTACATGTTTATTATTTATGCTTTACTGAAGGTATCCTCAAACAGAAACTGTTGTGTCAATGTTACATTCTCAGATACACTTTACAACATAAGTGTGCATGTTAATTGTCAGTAGGATTCACTGTACTAGTGACACTGACTTATTGATTTAATGTTAATATCAGAAATATGTCCTTAATATGATTGTTGACCTATGATTGATCTAACCTGTTGTTTTTCCCGACATCAGTCTTCTTTTTTTTGCCTACCATGTTTGCTTGTTCTCCGCTCACTCTCTCCCACTCTTGCTTCTTCAGGCAACTCTCCAGTTCTGTGTGGTGAAACCTCTGATGGCAATGATCACGGTCATTCTTCAGGCCTTCGGGAAATACAAAGACGGAGACTTTAAGTATGTTTCCACCACAACTGAGAGCAGATTGCCAATCACAGCATGGCCATCTCCCTGAGAAGGGTTTTCTTGTGTTCTGACTAGCTGTGGTTTGCACTCAGAAGATTCATCCCAAAGTCTTTTCAGACCATAATGGCTGAGCAGCCATTGGTTGAATCCAGATAATTCATATCTGTAATGAGTTGTCATTTTTTTAAATATAAAAAATAATAAATCTCTAGTTATGTCTACTGTGCATTTCTTAGGTTATTACTCTCTAATCCTAATTAGGCCCTGTAAAAAAACATTAAGAGTACTGTTCTACTGTCCAAACCTCCATCTTTTTATGAACCCAAAGCTGCATATTTATGTAAAAATCATTGTTCTTCACAAAGAAGAGCTACAGTTATTTGTCCAGATGAAAATTGTCTTAAAAAACTTACCTTGTGTAGGTTCCCGTTGATTGATCAGTTTGACCTCTTCTTTGTTTCCTCACTTAGACATTTGCCTTGTATGTCATTGCTAAAGCTCATTCTTTTGCCTGTCTCTCTCCTCCAGCGTTGCTAGTGGCTACCTGTATGTGACCATTATCTACAACATCTCCGTCAGTCTGTCGCTCTACGCTCTCTTCCTCTTCTACTTCGCCACACGTGAACTGCTTGTCCCATACAACCCCGTGCTCAAGTTCTTCATGGTCAAATCAGTCATCTTCCTCTCCTTCTGGCAAGGTAAGAAGACCGCCTTCTGAACTTGTTAACACATGTTTATGTGTGCATTATTTTGTTTAGCAGCCTCTAGATACGCTTTTATTCAAATGTTGCGTACCTTTCAAGTGAATATTCTAAAGGTCGGCAAAGGAAAATCAAACCTGCAAATATTCATGAGGGTGCAACAAGATGACATAGTGTAATTATAACAGAGCTTTCTTTCATTCATGAATAATTTAGTTTTCTTCTAGATGGTTTTTGGTTTTACTGCTGCCATTTTTATTTTTGGTTCACACCATCTTCACCTGGTCTGTTAATATAATAACTTTAACAATAAGTGAATAACTTTTTTCTTGTTCTAATCGGTGATTGTTACATTTTTGGGGGTCCAGTCTCACGTACAGATTTAGAATGCACACACGTTTTTGTGGCTGTTCTCTACGATTCAGGGATGCTGCTAGCCATCCTGGAGAAGTGTAGAGCCATCCCTCAGATCACCTCGGCCGGCTTCTCTGTGGGCGAGGGAACAGTTGCCGCTGGTTACCAAAACTTCATCATCTGCATTGAGATGTTCTTTGCTGCTGTCGCTTTGCGCCATGCCTTTACTTACAAGGTCTACATGGATAAAAGGCTGGACTCATATGGTGAGGGGTTTTGTTTGTTTGTGTGTGTGTGTGTTTGTGTGTGTGTTTGTGTGTGTTTGTGTGTGTGTGTGTTTGTGTGTGTGTGTGTGTGTGTGTGTGTGTGTGAGATCTGTCTGCTCTGAATGTGAATGGTTCTCGATACAGACTGATTTCTGCCGTCTAACAGAACTGATCTGACCTTCCTCTTTGTGTCCCAATCTTTTTTTTTTTTTTTTTTACTTTGAATCCTATCTTTAACACTCTTGAGTCTCTCTTTTTTTCCTTCATTTTGACTATCCTGTGTTCCTTGTCTCTCCCTATTTCTCTCTTCTTCACTGCGCTGCACCGAAAGGCTCATTTCCTATCTATGGACCGTATGGTAGGTCTGATGTTAGCTGTGTTTCTACATATTTGTCCCAAGTAAAGTGCTTTTTGTTTGCCTTTTTGTGTTTGATTGTTGTTGAATGTCCATTTCAGTTTACACTTTTAAAATCGGGTTGTTTTTGTTTAGTTTCTTTGTTCATTTTGCAGTCAGTGCATTCAGGCTTTGAACATTTTGTTTGTCTGACGGTTCCCTGGCTCGGTGTTCCCCCTCCCAGCCAAAAACATTTGTGTTGAGAAAAAAATGAGGTGCTAATATCTACAGTAATTTAAATTAGTTATGTAAACAGATGTTAAATCATTTTCTTCCTTAAATTATAAAATGAGCACACATCTTGACCTCCAGTAATATCATACTACCCACTGTTGCTTTGTTATATAATCTGCATGTCTATGGCATTCAGAAAACGGTTTATAATTCATTCCATCCTGCAAGATTTTTTTGTGTGGAAAATTCAGTTAGAAGGAAACATAGTTTATAGATTTCTCACTCATATTTCACTTTGATACCTCCCTCCCTGCTCTGCCTCTCTTTTTTAATATTCCAACCTCTCTGACTTACCTTCAGGTCGCTGTGCCCCAATGAAGAGCATCTCCAGCAGCCTGAAGGAGACCATGAATCCGGGGGACATGGTCCAGGATGCCATCCATAACTTCTCCCCAGCTTACCAGCAGTACACCCAGCAGTCCACATTGGAGCGAAGTGGGGGGCCACCCCTCTCCCGTAGCCACAGCAACCTCAGCACCCGCGGGGACAACGAAAAGACCCTGCTGCTTAGCTCCGACGACGAGTTCTGAGACTCAAACACACACTCACTTTACGCACGTAGTCCATATTGATTTTTTTTTTTTTTTTATCACCTTTGTGAGACAAATCAGATGTTTTGTTGTTACCTTAACATAGAAGATCAGATTTGGTTTCCCCCTTCTTTTTTTTTTACATTAAAATGAAAAGATCTGATTGTTGTCAGACTTCTGGAGCTATGGTTGACAGACTGTGGGAAGGGATTGAGTGTTTTTACGAGGAACGAGAGGTAATAATTGTTAAAGTAGGAAAAGAGGATGGAAAGGTTGTTGTCAAATTTAATCAGGGAGAAGAGAAGTCATGATGTTTAGACATTATTACATTTATTAACCGGTCGGGTTGTCATTTGTGATGATGTCATAGAGGCCATTAATGACAGAACTACCATATCACATGGAAACACCGCAGCAAAAAAAGAAATGAATGATATAAGCTGTACGCTAGAGCAAATAAGGGCCATCTTATTCTAAAACACTTCATCTTTCAGTTATTATATTGATTCTGCATCCAAACTCCTCCTCATCCCTTTGCCAATTTTGCCTCTTACCGAAACATTGCCAAATATTGAAGAGCAGCCCGTGCTCCAGTCAATGAGACACACTGTCTTAAGATTTAGAATTGATTCATAGTCAAGCAAAGCTAAGGAGCCTTTGAATTGCCGGGCTTTATTTTAATATATAAAAATGTAAAACACTTTTTTATTTTTAAATGTATGACCTTGAAGGTTTTAATTTCAAAGAGTAGTTTGTTGGTAAAGTGTTATTCCAGAAATGTTCTAAATATTCAGTGTTTTCATTTTGTTGTGGTTTTGTATGAACAAGCAGCGCAAAAGTTTAATTGTATGACGCTGTTGAGCTCATCGCACAATGCTATTGTTTGTGTACCACTGAGGTAACAGCTGTAGGAGAGATTTTAGTGTGAGGCAGGGAGATTGGCGGAAGGAGCAAACCCACACAGATTACAGATTACTGAAAAAGAAACACTTCCCTGCAGAGTCGACCCAGCTGTGATGCGCTGTGGATTGTATTCCCATAATTAAGGGCAAAACACGTATCATGCCTGTCTCTGCTGGTATTGTTTATAAAGGCATCACCTCTATAGTGATTTACTCAGTCATTACAGACATAAGGCCATTTAAAGATGTATTGGGCCTTAAATCAGACTAAGATCACATATGAAAAAGGGAAATATGGGCATTAAAAGAGTGAATGCAAGATGCATAGATGCACTTGGATTTGTTCGGGGGCGCACTATAGCAGTGATGCATGTCAGAAAAAATCCTCACGCTGCCTGTTATCCTCTGTTTTTCCTATTAGTAGAGTTTCTACGTTATCAACTGATGTTTAATATGCGTTTTAGCAGGGGCCAGTAAAGAAGCTGCTTGTGGTCGTAGTTGTTAATGTTTGATGGCAGAGCACAGCGATATAAAAGCTGAGCAGATCATTGAGGGCAGTCTAAACACATTTCACAGAGTGACGAACACTATGAATGTAGTCCGGATGAAGAATTAATAACCGCATTGATGTGCGTCCTCAAAAGAGCACACTCTACTTTCTAATGAAAAAATTGTATTCACTCAACAGAATAATAAAAGTGTCAAAGTTGGTTTTCTGCTGTGACTGCTGACCCATAACGCTTCCAGCCACCTCTTCACTTAATGACATTACTTTTGTATCGGACATTCCACTGAACCTGCAGTGCTTCAGTTAAAGCCAAGGTTTAGTTGAGTTGTAACACTAACTTAGTTTTGAAAAAGTGCTATGTGCTGCCTTTTACTCTGCCCTAAGTTAACAGCATATCAAACTCAAGGATCTTGATTCCAAACTCTATCAAATGATAGCTTTGGTACTATGATTTGAAAGCTGGATGTTAATCACAAAGCTGAATATATATTAAATGAGGAAATATTATTCCAGAAGGGAAGGAATGTTGTAAATAGTTAAACTAAGCACTGCGAATGATGACACTAATGGCATTGCTTGGTTGCTTTAGTTTAATATTTTAGTTTTCATATATTCTCCTGTTCTATTTCTGTTGTACACTTTTTAATTTGTATATTGGAAATATTATCTCTTGTTTTTATGCTGAATTGGTTCCTGTCGGTGTTAAAAAGGAAATAAAACACAAATCCAAACGAGACATTTCTGACAGGTTTTTGCTCAGACGGCTTACAGACACTAGCATGATCACCACAATTTGGAATGGGTACCTAACAGTATTACATCCAATGAATGCAAAACTAGGAGATGCCATCCTTAAACCAAAAATAATATCAAATGTAAATTGATCCCTTTTTGCTTCAGATTCTACTCTAAAATTTGATTTACAGAGCATGTCAATCATATAGGAGGGGCGGGACTTTCTAAGAAGCCAGCCAGTCACGGTAGCTTCCGCTTCCAAGCTGTGAGCTATGCATAACAATAACAACAACAGTACAGCTTCTGCGCCTTGTAATTATGTTAATTTAACTTAAGGTTGAATTCGTCGCACCAAAAACATGGTTCGGTGTGACATTTGACTTTCAACAAGCCTATAAGAAAGCGACAGTTTCTTCATCCAGTTAACATTAGCGTTCTAAGTAACGTTAAGCATTTGGCTAAAATAGAGAGCGCGACGGATATATCTAGCTAGCTAGCTACGGCGATTTTCAAGCAAGGCCTGAAACAGTAACCAAAAGCGACAGCCAGGACAGCCTCTCCGAGAAAAGGGAAGGCAACACTAAATTACTGATTTAACTCTCACAGAAGAGCGTGTGTCCTTAAAATGAGAGGTTCTTACGGAGACAGAGATCGAGACCGTGGCCGTGACAGAGGGTAAGCAGCTAACCAACGTTGGACCGTGCAAGCTAGCGCAAACTATTACTTGTTATAAAAGTTGTTAATGCGTTTGTTGCAATGGTGATAACATTAATATTCTAGCACAAAAAAATGTCATAAGAGCTAGCTAAACGTTGTGTGTCTCGTCATGTTGCAGGAGCCCTCGTTTCGGCTCCAGCAGAGGCGGCCCACCACCGGGTAGAAAGTTCGGGAACCCCGGGGACCGTTTGCGAAAGAAGAGATGGGACCTGGATGAGCTTCCGAAATTTGAAAAGGACTTTTATACTGAACATCCGGAAATACAGCGAATGACTCAGGTATTCCCGAAATATCACGGGAAAATCTTCTGATATACCTACATAATAGTGTAAACTTTTGTTTTGGGCATGAAACGATGGACTCTAGTGTAGAAAAAATGCTTTACACTGCTGGTGTTAAGTGGTTTTACACACTCAGTTGTCTTGTGCTGTCAGTATGATGTTGAGGAGTATTGCAGGAAGAAAGAAATCACTGTTCGAGGTTCAGGCTGCCCGAAGCCTGTCACTACCTTCCATCAGGCACAGTTTCCCCGTAAGCACATGCATACATGGGTATCTACACATTCACAGCAAATACAACTGCTAAACTGAATCTATCATTACCAGAATATGTCTTTTTTTCCATCTAGAATATGTATTGGATGTACTGATGCAGCAGAATTTCAAGGAGCCCACAGCCATTCAGGCACAAGGTTTCCCTCTGGCCCTCAGCGGGAGAGACATGGTGGGCATTGCTCAGACTGGCTCTGGGAAGACCTTATCGGTGAGACATGTGTCTTCCTCTGTTCCTCTGCAAAGGTGAATACATTGCATACTGGTGAATTACACAGCAGCATAATCCACTGACACCCCCCTCCCCTTTTGTTTCTACAGTACCTCCTGCCTGCCATTGTGCACATCAATCATCAGCCCTACTTGGAGCGTGGAGATGGACCCATTGTACGTGAATACAAAAGGAATACACTAATCAAGGAGTAATCTGCTTTTGGATAGTGCATGACGAATGATATTAAAGGGACTTAAAGCGATGGCACACGTTTTTTAGGCTATTTACATGCAGCGAACAACAAACGGTGCCAACCTGCACCACCAAACATTACAGTCTTCCAGCGTTCCAGCCAATAACCCATTCAAAGGGTTTGGGGGTTGCAGCACATAGGGATGGGATGATGGAGGGGCAAGCTAGCCTCGTTTTGTTTGACAATACTCAACAAGAAGTTACATCCCCCTACATCGCTTAGAGCACCTTTGCCATCTTCACACAACATTAAAGTGTCAATATACACTAAATGGTGGATTGTTCTGGCCTTATATGTCTGCACTGCAGTGCTTGGTTCTGGCCCCCACAAGAGAACTGGCGCAGCAGGTCCAGCAGGTGGCATACGACTATGGAAAGTCGTCCCGCATCAAAAGCACTTGTGTGTATGGGGGTGCTCCCAAGGGACCTCAAATCAGAGACCTGGAGAGAGGTTAGGAGTTTTTACTGTTTGCATTAACACAGTTTTGTGTCGCAGTACTATATGATACATTTATTTATTGTCTCTGTCAGCATTAACAATTGTTTTCGCACCAGACACTAGATTAGTCATTGATCTACTGTGTTTGTCTCTCCTAGGTGTTGAGATCTGCATTGCCACTCCAGGTCGTCTGATTGACTTCCTTGAGGCTGGAAAGACCAACCTGCGATGCTGTACATACTTGGTTCTGGATGAAGCCGACCGCATGCTGGATATGGGTTTTGAACCCCAGATTCGCAAGATTGTGGACCAGATCAGGGTAAAGCTCATACATTTATTTTTATAGAAAATCTATTTGTGTGTTTTAGCAGCAGTGAAATTCTGGCTTTAACAGCTTATACATTGTGTTTTAGTTTGTTTTTGCAACCCTTTTAATATCCGTCATTACTTATTTTTGTCTATGTGGTGTGCTCTTTGCTCAGCCCGACCGACAGACCCTGATGTGGAGTGCTACCTGGCCTAAAGAGGTTCGCCAGCTGGCAGAGGACTTTCTGAAAGACTATGTCCAAATTAATGTTGGAGCGCTGGAACTCAGCGCCAACCACAACATCCTTCAGATAGTTGATGTCTGTATGGATAGTGAGAAGGACCAAAAGTAAGTAAACCGGCCACATATCAGATCTTTCTTTTACTGCTTTGGTTTATTCCAGTTAGTTTGGTCTGTACTATTTAAGTCCCTTGTCCTTTTGTTAAATTTCTTGCTTGGTTGTGTTCCTGTTTACTGGAGGTCTTTCCCTTCCTATTAATCCTTAAATTAATGATTGTGGGCCCCATTTTTGAAGTGGTAAGTGAGGTGGATATACATGAATGTAATTTGTAAATATTTTAAAACTGGTCATTTATTTTTTTGTTTTCTTTCCTCAGGTTGCTCCAGCTGATGGAGGAGATCATGGCTGAGAAAGAAAACAAGACCATCATCTTCGTGGAGACCAAGAAACGATGTGACGATCTCACACGCAGGATGAGACGTGATGGGTGAGTAATGATAGGGTTCTACACTAGAGAAAGGCTTTGGAAACCAACAATAGCAAGAAATGCTGGGATGTCTATGTTGTAGCATCTGTCCCTATTCCAAATAAACATGAGATTAATACAGTTTGGTCAACATGTTTTGTATATGACCCACATGTTACTTGGAACAGGAATACATGCATTTCAATTTGGGGATTAACAATGTAAAATCATAGTGATATTAACTACATGGTAATTAATGTGAAAACGGGCTTGTCTCTCTTCTAGATGGCCAGCGATGTGTATTCATGGCGACAAAAGCCAGCCAGAGAGAGACTGGGTGTTAACAGGTACAACAAACATTTGAACAACAGCGACTTAAAGCATTTTGCCCCTTTTTTTCTTTTTTTTTTCTCTTTTAAGATGATGGTCAGCACCTGACCATCTATTCTTTGTCTTGTGTTTTAGAGTTTCGTAGCGGCAAGGCTCCCATCCTCATCGCTACGGACGTGGCTTCACGTGGTTTGGGTATGTCCTGTGTGCTCAAGTGCAAAGTAAATCATTTCCTCAGTATAACCACACACTGATATGGTACACATTTGACCAGTTAA
Source organism: Etheostoma cragini (assembly GCF_013103735.1). NCBI lineage: Eukaryota > Metazoa > Chordata > Actinopteri > Perciformes > Percidae > Etheostoma > Etheostoma cragini. The sequence goes on along the minus strand of NC_048421.1, from coordinate 3,241,921 downwards.
TATGTATAATTGTAACAATGGTCATATAATGATTAGACCTTTCATTGCATGTTTATTCAAGCAGGTTTATGATCAAAAGTTAACCACAAACGCAGACAGCCGCTTCTCAGAGAAATGTGTACCTTAGAAGTAAATCCTATTTGAAGAAGGGTTTCCTGTAAAGATTTGTTCTGTTGAATAACTCATAAAAACAACAGGAACATAGGAATAATGTTGAGTAAAGTGTGAAGATGTAAGGGGTGAGGCTCGTGAAGCAGCCCCTTACAGGATGGCAGTCAATCTTTAACCCTAATTCTATGTTCATTTGTTTTCTTTTCATTTTGTTTTCTTTGTTTTTTTTGTTTTTGTTTCCAAGTCTCTCCTTCGGCAACTAGAAGCACACAGGCCCTCGGGAGCCTGCAGCCGGACTCAGGCATGACAAATCGAAAGCTGACTTGGGGAGAGAGAGACGGCCTGATTAATCAGTCCCAGACTCAGCCATCTCCGCTGAAAACCTAGAACAGAGCCCACAAACAAAACTCTTCCCCCCTTCCAGGACACTTGCTGGGCGACGAGGGGGGGGGGGGGGGGGGGGGGGGGGGGGGGAGTGTGCGAGCGCGGAGTGCTGCTGGGCTTCCAAATTTGATCCAGGGTCAGGGGCGGCTGTCAGTCAAGGGGGCAAAGAGGGGGGTATGAAGGAGGGCGGGCTCCCCCTCAGCCATGCCATCATCAAAGTGACGCACCACTAATCAAATTAACTCAGAGACTCAGACTTAGATCATTTTTAACAACGTTTTATATATTTCTGTATTTATTCTGATAGGAGGTGAGTTAAGAAAGTTCTGCACATTCCTTGAGGAGATCCATTTCCATTCCCAATATCAAACGTTGGACTAACCACATTTTTGACCTAAATTGGTCCTGCAGATCAGTTTGATAGATCATACTGAAGTTGTGTGAAGCCGAGAAACAGTGGTGCGTTACGAGAAGACAGAGAAAGAGACAACTTCCAGGAAGTGAGGGTGGAAAGCAGCCAAAGCCGGGTATGGACGGCTATGCTGGAGTCTCCCCTCTGAACTGCCCCCTGATGCCAGCCCCTGACACCCCCCACCACTGGCTGTGCCGGCCGGCCTCTCCCTCTGCGGACGTCATGTCTGGTCCTGGCTGGCAGGAGTCCTGGCCTGGAGGAGCCACCTCTCTATAAACAATTCCCCTACCTCCTTTTCCTTTCTGTCCTTTCTTTCACTCAATTTCTCTGCCTCTATAAAACATCATCTCTTTTTTCCCTGCTGTCGTTTTCTCATTATCACTTCTCCCTGTCTTTTGCTAATTTCTTAATTGTTTCCTTCTGTCTCTCATTCGTCTCTTTTCTCTGCTTCTTTTTACCAAACATACTCCTTCAACCTCCCATCCTGGCTTCTATTATCTTCTTGTTGTTTTCTTTAAACCATTGCAGACCCCAACCCTTTATTTAACCATTGCCCCCTGTCCCTAAATCTACTGTTATTTCTGCTTTAACTAGTCAGAAGGACTAGCACGAACTGTCAGGACTCAAATTCCCTGGCAGAGCCCGCTCTCAGATCCCTCTTACAGAACACATCCACAAGGCTTCTCCTTAGAATCAGTTTCTTGTTACTAAACTCGTTGATATCACTGGCATTGGAAGTGACCATGGAGGCATTTGGAACAAGCCACTCTAATCAAAGCCAAAGAGAAAAAATCTACCACTTCCACCCCTCTACATTAAGACAATAAAGTGATTTGTAACTTTCACCCACTAATGTAAGAAATGGGAGAAGAATTTCTTCTTAAAAGAATGTAAGGTCCTTTACATGAATTTAGGATTCTTTACATGAAAGAATCCAGTAAGGCCTCTCTTCCCATCACCTTGTGGTAAAAACAGCCCAAACTCCAAAAACAGCATCCCAGCACAGTCCAGCTGGAGCTCTGGCCCGGACAGTTTCCAGCTTTGGGAGTGTTTTGGAGGAGTGGCGAGGTGGTTGAAGGGACTGCTTTTGTCCTGTGCTCTCTCCTCCTGCCCCTGCAGACCTCCCAGGACTGGTGATGGTTAAGGGGGGGGGGGGCATCACTAAATCTCTAATACAGCCTTACATAGCACTCTTGTGTAATTGGCATGGTAAGTAAATTCATTTCTTAATTGTGTATTGTAGACAGTAAACAGTTTCTTCATTTAATGGGTAAGTAAGTGCTTTCAGAGGAATATAGGTGTCTTGCAGGTATTGTCTGTCTAAGTGTTCCCAGTTCCAAAGGCACAAAACTTAAAATTCATTAAGGGAGTAACTTGATTGAATCAAGCGGTGTTAGTTTTGTTCTGACTTTTGTGTTTGTCTTTTCCATCCCTGTAACGGATCTCGTCACACCCCCATCCTCAACCTCTACTGGCTCAAATGTCAAAAGATGTGGAGGATGTCAAGTTTGTCATCAATTATGACTATCCCAACTCATCGGAGGACTACATCCATCGCATTGGTCGTACAGCCCGCAGCACCAACAAAGGCACCGCCTACACCTTCTTCACTCCGGGGAACCTCCGCCAGGCCCGCGAGCTGATCCGCGTGCTGGAGGAGGCCCGCCAGGCCATCAATCCCAAACTGCTGCAGCTAGTTGATACTGGACGGGGAGGAGGCGGAGGGGGTGAGAGGCACTTCCTGATGGATCAGATTACATCATAATTGATATAGCGGCTAAATAATTTAGCCGCTGAGATCTCACCATCAAAGAGGAATCAGTTTTGATGTTTTTTGAGGGAATTCTAGTTTTAATCTTTCCTAATGTCTTTAGTATGAGCGTATACACTTGACTGATAAAGATGTAGTGACTAGTCAAACATAGCAGTTTGATTGCGTTATATGCTCTCTATCTTCTTCTTTTTTTTAACCTCCAGGTGGCCGGCTTCGTTTTCGTGGCAGCTCCAATTCTAACAATCCCAACCTGATGTTCCAGGACACGTGTGACCGGCGAATGGGTTCTGTGGGTGGAGGCGGTAGCAGCGCCAAAGACACCCGCAGCAGCAGCAGCTATGGCCGAGATAGCCGTAGAGGAAGCAGCCGGGACCGGGAACGCTCCTCCTCATCTTCCTCTTCTCACAGGGATCGCAGCAGCAGGGACGGAGGACGCAGCTATGGCTCCAGCTCCAGCTCCAACTCATACGACCAGTATCAGAATAATAACAACAGCAGCAGCAGTAGTCAGTACAGCAGCTCTAGGGGCAGCTCTGGGTCGGGGGGTGGTGGAGTAGGGCAGGCCCCACCTTCTTCAGCCGGCCCCCAGCCTCTGATGGCCAAGCAGTTCAACCCTCCCCAGCCCATGGTGGGCCTGATGGGGCACTCGCCCTTCCCGTTTGCTCCTCCACAGCCACCCCCTCCATCAGGCCGAAAGTAATGTGATCTGTGCATCAGTCAAACACGCGCATGCACACACTCAAAATCAAGATATGGTTTCATTTAGACTGGTTCCCAGTTTGTTTATTAGCTGGGCAACACTTTTAGTTTTTGACTTTTTCTTTATTAATCAACATTATTTAGTGTGACAGAAGCTAGGCTGTGTCATTTGACTTAAAATTGGTTCGTACAAACATGCTGTTTTTGTATTGTGAACTTCTTTATGTGAGCGGTCACACATGGTTTGTGAAGTACTTTCCCCCTTTAGGTGTATCACAGGTAGGTGCTGAAGTTAATTCTTGTATAAAAGCTTGTTTGTGGTTTAGATTCAATATCTTTATTTTTGTGTTTGTAAGCTACACGATAAATTTTAATTGATTTAAAAGAAAATATGGAGGTCCTGGTGTAGTTTCAGCCCAATTAAGAAAAAAACTGGTTTTCCATAAAGGGATTTTTAGTTTTCCTTCTTTTGATACATAGATAATTTTGGCTACACAGAGGCAACTCTGGGGCTTTGTGTATCTATGGCTGCAGTTAAAGTCACATATAAATTAGACAAGTGTGTTTATCAAGACTCCACTGTAGATTAGATAACCTTCTTCAGATAATTACCAGTCTTTGAAGCAGTGATTGAGATTTTCCTAGCTAATACTAAGTCCCATTTTTACAGTTTAATAAAGCTCTGTATTGTAGCACTGTGTTGTCTTGAAATCCTTGACACTAAAATCCATGGAATCAGGTAGCTCTAAGTATTTTGTCTTCATGTGACAACAGAACACAAAAAGGCTTCCAGGTCACCAAGAAAAAAGAAAAAAAACTTTATTACCCATTTGGAGTAGTTTACCAGTGTTTTGCTCTTGCACATTGCACAAGTCAAATGTAGATAACAGGACTGCGATCATTGGTATTTATAAAGCAGTCTTATTGGAGATTAGTGCAGCGGAATGTGATCGAGAGCCTGTGGGAGGAGGAACTCTTCAGCGTGGCTGACATGCATCGCAGACTGTAGAAACAAGTTAAACGTGTTTTGAGACAAACACTGTGCTAAAGAGCACCTGGGCTCATCTCAGTTCGCATGAGGTTTCAATTCTTAAAATCACAAGCTAAAGAAAAGATCAGTCAAAATGTAACCTACACCCTACTGAAAATGTTTTGAATATATTAAGAATTTAAGGTTATAATGTGATATGATTTGTATCTCAGACAAACTGCAGACAATATGACTGACAACTGTAACGGATGAGAAAAAAATCCATTCTAACACACCACAAGTTAAATGTAAGAACTGCAAAGTAGGCACATATGGCAGACGATACACACCTCATGTTACAGTAAATGTTCTTAACACAAGATGAGGAAAAGATAGGAAACCAGTACAATCAAAAAAAGAATCTGTGCAAATCATATAGTGAAATCGGTCAATGCGAAAGAAATTGAGTGCTCTCTATACAGTCAACACAAAATACAACAAAACGTTGATCAAGTATAGCTTTGTTTTGCAAACTAAGAGCTGAGCTGTGTATAATGGTGACGTCCTTTCTCTTCTGGTGTGCCGGATTTCGCAAGCAGTCTGTCCCATGTCAAAAGAGCATGCAGAGGTGAGGGTAAATGCAACTGATAATTGATTCAAACTCACGCCAGGAGAGCAAAATATGCACACTTTTGATATAGTTTTTTTTCCCTCAGCACTGTCAAAATGAAAAGAAAATATGAAAAGACTGCAACAACTTTGGGAAAGCATGTTGAAGGTCTGTCTTAAAAGCAGCCACATACAGCAGACAAGACCTTGATTCATTTAGAACAAAGCATACGCACGTTACACTGAGCGTGATCCAAGGGAAATAATCAATACCTATTAAAGAAAGTACAATGTGTTTAAAAAGGAAATCGGGCGTATGCAGCTCGTTGAGTTGGTTTAGGAAGGAAGCTGAGCCTGAAAGCGAGAGTCTGTCAGGTTGTGGTTGTGTTTAAATGCTATAGGTCACCCCACGTCTCTGGAGGAGGAAACTGTTCTAGACTGCCACTCTCACTGTGCTCCAGCTCTCCCATGGTGAAGGTTAGTCTGTACTGCAGCTGCACTTTCTCCTGAAGCACAAACAAAGAGGTAGAAAGAATTAGAGTCCTCTGAACCTATCTTACAGTCATGAGTCAGAAGCACTACTCGGAGATACAACAGGATAACTACAGACTGATCACTGCCATTGTGACTTCCCCAGCTCCCTGGACCGGAGGTAGTAAAATCATTTTCTTTTGTATTTTTTCCATTCTTGTTTCTACATAGTATTGGATGCAATTTAATTTCTTCTACTTGGTAGTGTCACTTTTTTAATGATGCAACTTAGAATCAAGCTGAGCTGTGGCTTGACATACTCTGCTCATTCTGACAACACATACTGTCCCAGCCTGCGAAGACAACTGTAAAGTGATGTTTGCAGGGTAGTGTGTTTTTCCAGGGATTATTTTCTTTCAAAAACTTTCCATTTCTTGCTGTAGTTGTCGGCAGAGTGTCTACATATCTAATTGTGAAAAATTAATAACATTAAGACACTTAAAACCAACCAATCAAGGGGCTTTTACAATCTGTACAGCATAAGAAACCCTCATACAGGAAGACTTTCTGGTTACTGTCCTGCTTGAGGAATTTAAGTCCAGTGGAATGTAATTTTCATGCAGTATAGACGCACAGGGGAGGTTCTTTTAAGGGAGAAACGTGATGTCTAGAACAGGTAAAAATCGGTGCGTACCTTGTTTGGGTTGGCCAGCAGCAGGATCTGTGTGACAGCAGCAGGTTGAAGGATGGGGTTGAAAGCTGGGAGCTCTGTTCCTGATGGAGTCTGCAGCTTCACTGCCATAGACTACAGTTGAGAAATGAAACAAAAAAACATTCTTTCTTCACTGAGACAATTAATCGGCTGCAGTGGTTCAGTAACAACTGTATCTAATGGGAGACGAAGGCCTTGAGGTGTCTCACTGCTGACCTTTGGAGCCGTGGTGTGGAAGTTTATGTTTGTGACGGGGACAGGAGCAGATGACAACATGGAGATGATCACCACCAGCACGTCAGGACGAGACGGAGGCGAGTCGCGGGCAAAGTGAAAGAGAACCCGCAGACTGTGTCCGTCAAACACAGTCACAGGTAACAGACTACCTGGAGAAAGAAAGGACAGAGAGACAGAGGCGAGAGAGAAGAGGAGCTGAGCATATCATTCTGTACTTTCTAGGTGCACAGAAGCATGAAGCCATCAAGCTCACTTACTGGGCTTAATGGATTCTAGCGGTACAAAAACATCAGTCAGCGTGACTTCTGCAGAAGGAGTCTCACTGTGAGTGGGACTGGGCTGGGAGTTGAGGAGAAGTGGCGGAGGTTCAGCGGCGAAGGTTGGGATGGGGTTCGGGGTAATGTTGTGGCCAGACTTGCTCTGGAGATCTCTCAGAGTTGGTTTGCACTGCTGCTTGTCCCTAAAGACAGATAAGTAAACAATTCACTTGTGTGTGCGCGCTTGTAATTGAAGCTTTATAAATGTAATGTTACAATATCTCCCTTCAATATTGTATCTTGAATTTAAAGACTTGCCAATTTTAAAAAGAAAAATTCCCCTTTAATTAAGTGCATAAGGGCACAAAACCTCTAAGGGGCATTTTGAGCCATGCAGGCAACCAAGAGTTACCTAAAGAACAGCCAGAATGAAAATGTGAGGAAAACATTAAAAGCAGATAACTGTTGTTGCTCTGATCAGTATAGAGTACAGTAGCTGGGTTCTAGGAGTGTCCGATGTTTGAAAACTAGACAGAAATCCTTTACCAACATCAGCTGCTACTTCAATAATTAATTCATTATACTTAAATAGAGCTTTATCATAGACACTCAAAGCGCTACGGGGGAGGCTTACCCTGTGTGTGTCACCCACCAGGGTGATGCACGGCAGCCTTACGACGCCAGATGCTCACCAGCAGTTCGGCAGAGAAACATGTTTTAAGTGGTGGGGGAAACCGGAGAAAACCCACGCAGACACGGGGAGAACATGCAAACTCCACACAGAAAGGCCTGGGACGACCAGGGTTCAAGCCTGGTACTTGCTGTAAGGCCACAATGCTAACCATTGGGCTACCATACTGCAATAATCCATTTAAACTACACATCCAGACAAGCACATCAAACTAAAATGTGAGGTTATTTCCCACAGTACTGTGACAGTAGTGGAAGTTAAATACCATTTGACCTGCAGGCCCTCTGGAGGCAGGGACTGCTGCATCAGTGTCTTCCCTAGCAGTTCCAGCTCATCCAGAGCCGAGTTCCCAGGGGTGGAGGCAGACGAGAGAGGCTGAGAGTAGGAGGGCGGGTCTGGACTCAGGAGGAGACTGGGTGCTGCTGGGATGTCTGTCTCTCTGCTGTCAGAGGACTGCAAGTAGAAAGTGAGAGTTAAATAGTGGCAATGCTGTGCCACAATCTTTGCACAGCATTGCTTACTGCACCTTTTAAGAGCAATGATGCCCATTGCCTTGAATTTTATAAAGAAGTTGTGAAGAAGTTTTACAAATGACATCAGTATAACAGATAATAATAATAATAATAATAATATTACCTGGAAGGAGTCCCAGGCTGTGGAGTCCTCAGGCTGGGAGTGAGGGTTGGAGGCGTGTGTTCCTTCACTTAAACCTGTTGGTAGTAGCACTACTTTAGGTTTAACTCCTAGAGAACGTCACACAATCACTATTAATATTGTGCTTATGGCGTATTGGTGTCGGATGTGCACTTACCGAGTGACATGAGCTCGTCATCGAGGAGACTGATCCTCATCTCCTGCGAAGGGGCGTTGAGGCTGTCTGTTGGAGTGGGGAACTCTGGGAAGGACGGAGGCGACTGTGGCGATGTGTCCAATCCTGACAGATCTAGCAGTGCTGTCCCTCCACCTGTGAGAAATGGATTTAACCCAGTGGATTTAAAACTAAATAAATAAAAAAAAGACCAAAAACAAACACCAGAAAGTTTTTAATCTACAAATGTTTCTGTATTAAAAACTCAATATCTATTGACACACTCGTAACGTGTTTCTGTGCTCAGTGCTCCACCCACCTGTTTGTTTCTGTGCGTTGAATGTGTTGTTGCCGTTTACTATTTCTCCCTTCACCTGCTGCTTGTACTGGTTGATGATGTGAGTCAGGCTGTCGTTGGCCTGCAGGATCTCCGCTGTGGGAAGACACGAGAAAATACTGCTTATTGTTTTCAGTGTTACAAGAAATGTCTAAAGTGATGTCTGTCCTGCTGGGCAGCGGGGTGGACCGGAGCTTAGAAAACAAATCAGAACCCAAAAAATTTTGTATGCAAAAATCTTTCACGCAGAGGTAAAGGAACGCTGCCTACACGTATTGGATAAGAGATTTGGTGAAAGCCAGCACTGGTTTCCATAAATAAATAAATAGATGGATGGATGGATGGATGGTTACTAGGGAATACAGTGACCCGCAACTCTATGGGCTTGAGGAGAAATAAAGGCAAAGTTTCTTCAATAAGTCAGCTGTAATTATCCAACCAAGTTTTTCTGTATTTTTTGATATTTTACAGTGAATTGCAAATGGGTCATGAAATAATGAAAGAAGCGGCAGTGCTGGATATCAAAGATTCATGGAGGACGAAGGCAGTAAAGACACTTAATGTGTATCTAAAGAGTGTGGTAATATATGCTTTAACGCTGATTGGCATCAGCTTTTAATGATTCATAGCTCTTATGTATCTTTTCTTTATTGTGGGCACGTCTCTGATGCTCTTATCAGACACAAGGCAGAGTTTAGTGTCTTATTGGAAGCCTCTAAGATGAAAGATAAAAAAACAACAACAGTTTAACGTTTCAATCAATTACCTTTATTGTCTTTTGCTCAGCCTGCTGAGGTCTAGTAGAGCGAAAGATATTTCTACAGCAAATAAATCATGAAAAATAATAGCAGATGAATAAAAGTAATGCTCACCCAGAGCCTCGTCGTTGTCCTCCGTATCACTTGCCAGTCGGAACAGTGTTGGTCTCATTTTCTCACAGCGCTGGTACAGGTCCTGGCCACACACACACACACACATAACACACTATATTAAATACCTTCGAAATCGAATGTCTGCCTCTGTACACTGAACGGTCTTGATCTCCCTCTGATCAAAAGCATCTTTGAGTTCACCTGTAAGAGTTCGGCGTTGCTCTGATTGTCGGCGGTGCTGTCGTAGTCCTGCAGAAGCTGCGAGAGCAGAGCGACGCTCTCCTTCACCTCCTGTATGGTGTTCACCCGCTTTGACACTTTCTCTGCTCGCTTCTGATCCTGCGACAGACGAGAGACAAAAATCTAGAACGGCACACATAGCGGGACGTGACCACAAACATGTGCATGTTGCGTATGTAAATGAAACATGCATGAAGCAAGCTGCTGAAACCTAAAATAGCAACACAAAAACACAGCCAACGGGGAGAGGCCATTTCAAAACACAACTCCCTCCAAGGTAACCAACCCACTTCCTCAATGAGCTCATTTTTCTGCCACCAGTGTGGCACTCTGGTATTTAACTCCTTTTCTCAAAAATCACTTAAAAAAAAAAAAAAAGAATCAAGAATGTAGCCCTTAAAAGTGAATATGCAGTCCATGTAGAACAGAAAGGTGTAATTTATAAAAAGGAGTATGAAGGAGGAGAAGGAAACCAGTTTACCTCTTGGACCATTTCCTTGATGAGTTTGTTGGCAGCTTTTAGGTCATCAGGGTGCGAGCTATTCAGCAGGCGAGACAACATCTGACAAAGAAGGGAGAGACAGGCAGCGTTGCCATGGTGAAAAATGAGTCAACAGAATTTAGAAAACCCCAAAGGGAATACAAGCACAATCAAGACAACATGCACAGTGGGTAGGAAACTGGCTCAAGTCACATTTTATTCTTGTGTTGGAAAGCATCTTTTCATTATTGAGATTGTTTTTCTTTTAACAGACAAGTCTTTACTTTTGACTTCTCCTCGTCCTCAAAAATCGCATTCTTGGGTCTGGGTGGAGGGAGGTTCAGTAGTTTGTCAGGTGCCAGCTCTGGGTCTTGTTTAATGATACCTGATTTACAAACACAGAAAAAGGGAGAAAAAAAACAGTTAAATGCTTCCAATCATTACTTATCACTGTAATTATTATACATTGCTTTAGCCATTATTACTATGTAAATAACTGAACTAAGTTAATCTTAAAGTTATAGTGCGCAGTTTCTGTTGCCCCGATAAGGAATTCTAAGTAAGGACTACAAACCTGTCCACATGATATAAGCCTCCAGATCGTACCCCCTCCCCACCCACCGCCATGCAGTTGCTAGATTTTAAGGAGGACATGGAGGATTAAAAAAACATGGACTCTTCAGAAAAGAGAATTATCTTCACTTGATTTTCTGCATGCAAAAGTCCCCGGACGCCACAATCTTCTGAACACAGCCACACTGAGAAATACAGAGAAAGTTGTGTGGAGTTGATGGTCTTAATTAGCTTTGTAGCAACTCATTTGGCAATGGCTTGAATGTAATGGGCGTTTATTAACATCAAAAAGATACGCACTAAAGCTTTAATAAGTGACTGTGGCTGCAACCTTTTTTTGCCTTCAAACAACTTTGGAAGTTAGCCTCCCACCTTGTTTCCTCAGCATCTGATAGGCATCTGAGATCTTGGCCTCCTCGGGTAACCCCAAAGTCCAGCTAAAGATCAACTCCAAAACCTTCTTTTTTACTGGCTCTGGTGACCGGGAGCCCAGGTACTGAGTGAGGGATTTAGAAAAGATAAGATAAGAAAACCTTTATTTGTCCCACAGTGGGGAAATTGCAGACAACAACCGAGTGATTTACACACAGCAGACGTGATTAAAATAAAATAAACTGTCAAACATAGATGGACTCAGACAGACACAGAGTGTCTTACCTTTGGAGAAACTACTTTGATGAGTTCATTGAGAAAACGGAACTTTCCCACTTCACTGTGAAACCTTTTCCCACAGTTTTTCATACACGTCTCCAGAACCTAGACAAGAAATACAATGCAAAAAATTAAACAATTTGAAAAGGACAATATCATGCTCTAAAATGTCATCTAAAACTGTTTATGTCCTATTTAGACAAACCGTTAAGGTGAATTTAGGTTTCTTTTTACATTACTACTGTATAATCCCGACAATATGAATAATGAAGATGAAGATGTGTGGATGAAATCTGCCAACAGTTGAAATCTTAAAGCAGTAAAATAATAGAAAGTCTAAAAACCAAAATTTAAATATCTGTATGATTGGTAGGGTAGAAAACTAGCAGAGGCTTCGTAAAGTAGTAAAAAAACTTAACATTTTCTCTGAAAACTAGGATTAGCAGTACGGAGGCAGCTGATTCAGTGTTAGATCTGAACTCACCAGCAGGGCCTGCATGGCCTCCCACTCCTGTGGGGACTGGATCTTGTGGGCCAGGAGCCTGGTGGCCAGCTGAGGTCTGGAACACAAGTCACAAACCAAACTGAATGTCCAGAGCAGTTGAGGGGAAGTGAGGGAATGCAAGTGGGATAAACTGGGCTGAAAGTAGTGCTGAGCAAGATATCGATCTTAATTTGTACTTAGCACATGCAGGTATTGTATTGAAAACTGTACATATGTGAATTTACATTCAAAGTTAAGTTAACAAAGAGGAAGGATTTCATTGATTTTAAAATTAATCAGGGAAACGTCTTTGGTTGAAAAGATAACCACTACCACAGCCGGGGTCTCCAGGATGAAGAAACTCGGATCAGCAACAATCAGAACACAATTGATGTATGAAGCACAAAGAAAATGTCCTCTTACCCCTCCAAATCATTGTTGAGCTGGTCACAGAAGGCATGTATGCTACTCCAGTCGGTGTCTCTGTTCAGCGGGTTGGTGGCTCTGTCTGAAATGTTAGAAAATGGGATGCAAGACAACAGTGGAGATGCATGTTAGTTCAGCTTTACTGCATTATATCACTGTAATTATTCTGGTATTAGAATACATGCAGTATGTCGGAGGTGTTGGTTACTGTTAAATTATGTATCAGTCCACCTGTTCAGACACTACTTCTCCATCTAAAACTAATGCAGTCTTTTTATGTCCATTTGGGTTCCATATTTTTGAAACACCTCTGAATATAATTCAACAGAACAGCAACTAAAGCATTATAACCTAGGGTATTTTTCTGTTGGTATTATAATAATAATAATAATACATTTGATTTTTAAAGTCGCCTTTCTCATTTGAGCTAGCAGAAAAGTTAGTTAAGACGGCAGCTAGCATCAATATTTACAACCAAAATACCTTTACAGATGTAAATGTTGAGTCAAAATGTTTAAGCTTTTCACAATAAAGCCTAACATGTCACATGCTTCCCCGGTGAATCCGTGGTTTCAAATTAAAATCCTCTGTCACATTACCCCAGCATGCCAAAGTGCAGAGAAATGTATAGGGCAGGTGCTAAGGTCCCTGTGGCTAGCTGGCTGTCGGTAGTCACACTGTGTCACTGTCTCGCTCGTCTAGAACTTTCTTACGAGGCCATAGCTATGCCCTAATCATAGTCTAACCTCGGTGAATAATATCGCCCATCCTCACGTGAACTTGTCGCCCACTACCTGGCTAGTTAAGCCATCGAGCCGTAAAGCTAAAGCTAGCTACAGCTGGCTGTGTAAGTTAGCCTGTGTTGTGTGTTGACAGCTGGCAGGCACAGCAGCTCCGGAGCTAACGTTAGCATCCTGGATGTGGCGGCAGGGTCCGAGCCCCCTCTGCAGACACGTGTGGTGAGCTGTCGTCTCATCTACAACAACTTGCGGATAATTATTTGTGAGTGTCCGGTTGTCCAGAAAACACTTGCTCGGTTGAATAACGTTACGTTTTAAATACTCACTGATACGAGACTCCAAACTCTCGGTATCGGGAGGCGCAGCCATCACTGCGAGATTTATGTATATGCGCTGGTCTCGCGACGGACGCAGGGCACGTAATGGCAGAAGAGACTCAGAACTAGAGGGCATAGAAGAAACATTTTACATTTCAAACCAAGGATTTTGAAGATATTTGTACTCTGTCTACATACAATGTGTAAACACTTTGCCGTATTTGTTTTTAATTTGCATATAATAATCATGGTTGATGTTTAAGTGTAGGCCTACTGGTGTAATGCATTACACACATTGCTCTCTTTTAAACTAACATCTTCACGAGAGTTGTCATTATGTGTATTATAATTATTTGTTTAGTGTAATTTGTAAATCAATGTTGCATTTTAGCCACACAAGCTCATTAAGCGTAAACAGAGAAAATAACAATTCTAGTAATTCAATTTCTATGATTGGAAACCAGAGTCAAGTGAGCAAACCGGAATCAAACTCCTTCAAATTAAAAGCAGGCAATTTAGTTCGCGTCTTCACCACCAATATGTGCCTATTTGAGAACATGTTGAACCAAGGTACGCTTACTTTGGTATAATCCATAAACACGTCACGGTTTGCCTCTTAGTTCTAATTTTTGTAGCCGCGAAAGTTAATGCTGCTTTAGTTTTCTAACTTGTTTGGCCGGAAGTGCTTATTTAAACTTTACTGACGACTGACAAAACTTTTCCAGTGTTTATGGTTTGTTGTAGGCTTAAACTAAGGCAATAACTGTGACGGAGGATTTAAATCGGCAAATTGCCTGTTTTGATGATACCATAAAACAGTATGTTAAATCTAGCTGCCACGTTCTGAATGGAAAGAGAAGAGAAATTAAGTTGTAACCAGAAACCTCCCCTGCCTAATTATAGCCAAAGATCCTCTAAACCGCTAAGCATCTCTGTTGCAGAGAAGCCGCTCTGTGTCTCCCTCTAGCGGAAGCTATGGTGCACTTCAGTTCACTTAATGTGAACCACAACAAGGAGTACAGCAAGTAACGGGATTTGATTTGTAGCCTACGCTTCTTTTATGAAATCGACCAGGAGTCATCATCGGATCACTGCAGATGTTTTCAAGTGTCCACTTCCAAAAGCTCGTTGGAGGTTTGTGTTGAAAAGTTGCCGTGAGTGACAGAGACCGTCATGGCTGAAACACTTTAAGCAAGGTGAAGTCGCTTTACATGCGTGGACACCTTTGTTTTTATCTGACAATGTATCGAGAGCAACATAACTTCCTTCCTGCTGGTTCACCAACTCTGTGCCTTAAGTCTGGCCGCAGGTTTGCTGCAACATCAGAAACTAGCTGCAGGGTGAATGCTGGTTTCCTGTTTTCTTCAAAGCCAAACCTGCCCAGCTTTATTTGATCTCCTCTAATTTATAAAGTGACATGTTCAGCCACACATCACGTCAAATCTCACACAAGAAATGACATCCCCGAAGGCTTTACAAGAGTGGTGCCGCTCCACATGCGCAGGTTACCCCAATGTGGAAATAAAGAACATGTCAACCTCATTCAGAGACGGACTTGCCTTCTGTGCCATCATCCACAAACACCGACCTGACTTGATGTAAGTAGACAGGTAGTTACGTAGAGCTGCTGTGCAAACTCACGCGCAGCCAGATGGACAAGGCCAGTGTACGTGCATGAATTCCTTAGTGGCACTGCAACACTTTGTTTGTCTTTATCTGTTTTGGGGGTCATGTCCTGAGGTTTATGTGTCTTCTTGTCTGAGGCTGCACCAGATTGACTAATGTGCTGTCTAATCTGGAGTAGAGCAGGACCTGCACACTGTGTAATCTGCCCTCCTTTGCTTAATCTACCTCTGTCTCTGCTTAACTTTTTCATGTCCAGTTTAATGGGATTAGTTGGTATGAATCATCTAATAAAACGATTGAATCATCTAATTTCATCTTTGATATTGAACAGCATTTTGCTTGTGCAGTGCTTTGTCTGTGGAGTCCCTGGTTAGCCGTCATTCACCAAATACGCAAACTGTTTTGTTAGTGATTTTGTCTTTTCTTCACCAGTTAATCAATCTCTCCATTTTCCTCACCTTGCTCCAGACATTTCAGCTCCCTCTCCAAAGATAACGTTTATCAAAATAACAAACTGGTGAGTCATGTCCGTCCGTGTTTGCACTCAAGCCACAATGCAAGCATGGATCTCTCAACTATGTGTTTTGGTGTTTTTACTTCATTCTCTGTTTATCTTCCCTGGTTTGCTGTAGGCATTTGAGATTGCAGAGAACAAGCTGGCCATCCCTGCGTTGCTGGACCCAAAGTACATGGTTTCCACCAAGGTGCCTGATGGTTTGAGCATCGTCACCTACCTTTCCCAGTACTTCTACTTCTTCAACAGGAAGTCTTATGGTGTGCTGAGTATAATTCAGTTTCATAGCTCTTTTATCAAACTAATTTATTCATAGCTACTTGCAGAAATCAGCAAGGTTTAATATCTTTCTCAAATGCAATACGTGAAGGGACATGATTATTGACACACACTAACAGGTTTCTGGGATTATATCTGTGACGCACCGTACACAAATATGTGCTCTTTGAGAAGTTACCTTTAAGTGGCACCGTCTTTATTACCAGTATTTTGGGTAAACTATTTTCCTTTTACTCTTTACATTACATGAAAGAAATATTTACATCCCACACTCCTCCTCTACTCGAAGCAACACAGTACGTTTGTATCTTAAAAGTGAGACTTCCATGTCTTTTTTTTGTTATAAAGCAGGTCTAGGTGCTCTATAAATACTGTGAAAGTATCAAAGCACTCAATCCACAGAGAAGTGCAAACAGCCCGTATTCAGAAACTGTGCCTTTTTAAATGAGCCCTCGAGGCTTCCACACGGTTGTGGTGTCAAAGCTACACTATATATACAGGTAGAAAGTACCTCTACAGGGAGGTAACAGTCATTCCTGACCAATCCGAGTAGCCTATGCTTTTTCGGGATGGGGGGCTTAAAGAGACAGGCACTCTTACAGAGCATTTCAGACGGAGGGGGAAACCCACAATATCGGGGAAACAGTATGAGAAGAAGAATGTTTTTTTTGAATTTTAAATCATGGAAGCATGTTTTAACAGAAACCCCAAATATAATCATGAACCTGAAATTAGCATAAAATGGGTCCTTTAAAGTTCTTGTTTGCCAAACTGTGATCTGTTTCCATTTTTTCTATTGACTATGGAGCAGGTCTTGCCAGTTTGAGGTCATCACACAACCTCACAAAAAGTAAAACTCCTGATGATCTGAAGGTAATTTTAAAGCACATATATTCCCGACACACCTGTGTTCTCGGGCTCTTTTTGTCGCTGATGGTATCTCTTTTGTTCTCAGAGCCTGACTGATCTGAAAACCAGTAGAGAAGATCGTTTGTCCGACACATGGCCCCAAACAGTGTGTAGTTTGTGTTTTAAGCCTGTCCACCTTATACAGAGACACTTGACGGACGGAAAGGTCTATCATCGCAGCTGTTTCAGGTAACTGCACAGTTTCCGAGATAACAGCTGCTTGCTTTTTTCCTGCTTCTGTTAGTGTCTGGATCAAGATTTATGCAGTCTGTGTGTAGATCTGGTTGAAACGGGTAGCAGTTCACACATAAGAATGTGTTTGAAGTGACCATGGTGATGACATTGGACATCCCTTCTCATATTCGGTTTTAGCTGAAGGATGTGCACGCCCGTACTGCGCAAGAAGATAACTTTGTTTTTGTTTTGTTTGAAATCGTCAAAAAAATTCCTGGAGTTATTTAGACATTGCCGTTGATTTCCCCTCCAATATTTAGAGAAGGAAGATTTGACCCCCTCAAAAAATGCTTTACGAAGGATAGACCCACTCCCAAAAGAGGTACAAATATCCCTTCAGGAGGCTCAAAAACCTATAGTGGACCATACCATCTTAACCTCACAGCGCTTGTTCTTCAGCTCAGTCCCTCTGTCTATTTTCTTTCTCTCTTTATCAGTTGGAAATGTAAGGATCTATAAACAATCTGATGGAAAACAATCATTGTGTCTATTTTTTTTTATTTTTTTTAAGATTATTTTTTGGGGCATTTTAGGCCTTTATTTGATAGGACAGTTGAGAATGTGAAAGGTGAGAGAGAGGGAGAGTGACATGCAGCAAAGGGCCGCAGGCCGGATTCGAACCCGGGCCGGCTGCGTCGAGGATTAAACCTCTATACATGGGCACCCGCTCTACCAACTGAGCTATCTGGGTGCCCTCATCGTGTCTATTTGTGCTATACAAATTATTCACCAGAATGCTCGAAATGAAGCATTTGACACTCTAAATCTTATGCGGGACAACCCCCAGACTCCACTGTTAAAAACTAACCTACGCCATTGAGACATCAGTGCAGGTAAATTATGCTGATGCTTTCACAGCAACACATTTAACTTTTGTCTTTCAGGTGCAAAGTGTGCCGCGGCACTCTTTTACCGGGGTCTTACACCCAGGGAAGTGATGGTTGCTCCTTGATCTGCACTCACCACATAACAGACAGCAAACGTTCTCTTGCTGACCTCAAGCAGCAAATTAAATCTACTGAAAATGGGCCCAAATGTGAGTTTCCGGCAGGTTATGTTTCTGTGAGTGGATTAGCTATCACCAGCGTCCCTCATTACACTAAGACAACAGAGTCACGGGAAAAACTGGTATGCAAAACACCAGAGCAAGAGAAAGATAGGTGGGAGAGGTGCGGAGAGCTGAAAGACAGAGACTCAACAGTTGGACTGAAGAGCAAGGTAAAGAAGCCAACGCCTCTTCATCTTCCTTCACCCAGTGTTAAAGACATGACTGTTGAAGGAGCTGGAAAAGCTGGGTCTGCATGCTTTCTGCCAGAAGGCAAGATACAACAGGAAGTGACAAAGACTCAAGAGCCCTCTGATCTCTCCTCATCGCGTGTACAAGTGACAGGAGGAAGTAGTCGGCCGGTTCCAGCACCCAGGAGAATGCTAGACTCTTCTGTGGTCCCTGTTCCTGCACCCAGGACCAAAACTGCCCAGCCCACCAGCATTTCCTCTGCTGCACGTAAATAGACACTTTTACTGTCACTGCTCAGATTTGGATTACTCTCTGCATTTTTGTACTATATATTAATGTTTTTTTCTCTGTTTCTCTGGGCAGGCAGTTCATCCAACCAAAATAAACGTTCTCCCAACTCATCTCACATGTGAGTGTTCAGCAACATCTCTTCACTGTTACACAGCATGTGGGCAAATGTGGGTGATTTACCATAATGGTAATAATATTAGTGACCGATTTCTTCCTCATGGCTTAAAGCACCTCTTGTCTTTCCCCTTGTAGCACAAGCCCGACCAGCGGTAGCCCCAAAGTGCAAACCAACCATCCATGGATAAGCATTGTCCATCCCGGACCCTGGACACAACTGCCTCCCGCTCCGCCTCTTGTACCCAGGAGGTCGTTGTACAAGCCCAGAGTGCCTCCTCCTTCCAATCCCTTTGGAGGGGAGGTGGATGAGGACACACAGGGCTCCAAACCTGAGCCTGCAAACCAGACTAAGCCCTCAGTGGCAGCTATCCGTTCAGGGAACAGAGACCCAGACAGTAAAAATACTGCCATTAAATCTACACCTAATGGCAATGGGGGAGCTTCGTGTCAACCAGCTAGAGATACTTCACCAGCGGATGTGGCTGTGGCAGCAGCAGCAGCAGCAAGGACGCATGCCTCTTCAGATAAAGTGCAGAGCCAGGTTTTACCCAGAAGTCTTTCTGTGCCAGCTATCATCTCTGCCCCCTCTCAAAGTTCCCTTTTGCATTTTGCCTTGACAGAGGCAGATGGATCTGATCAGGGCATGTCATGTCAAAGTAAGGTATGAAAAGAAATAACGGCTTTTAAAAACTGATTAAAAAAAAAATATCTAACTTGAATGTTTTCTTCTGCAGTCACAGACTCATGAGCACAATACTGTACCGACTCCAAGACAAGCATATGAAGTTAAACTGCCCTACAATTTTCCATTCTTTTATTTCCATTTTTAGCTGGCCTGCAAAGAAAATCCACTTGATCAAAAACCCGCAATGTCCAAATCAAAGACCTTTCAGGCCCTCCCATCTACACGGGCCCCTGCCCCCGGACATGGCTTCCCACTCATCAAGAGGAAGGTACAATGGCTGGATTTAGAACTAAAGAAGCAACTAACTAAAATATAATATAGTATAACTCAATAAATGCCTGCACGCCATCATCTTGAACCTTCATAGAAGGATTTGATGCAAACACAGCGATGATTTTAACCCTTGGCACAAGGTTCAGTCATTAGGGATTAATTGTTTTGGTTTTTATTTATTCTTGGTTTTGCAGAAATCCTGCATAGTATTTTGGAGAGAGATATTACTGAGACTTAAATCTTGGTTAACAGGTGCAAACAGACCAGAATTTGTCCACAGAAGATCTGCAGGTGGAGACAAGAGTACTGGATAAACATCTGGAGGCACTGGAGCAAAGAGGAGTCAAACTGGAGGGGAATCTAAGAGACTGCAAGAATGGTTCAACATATTGTTTCTATTTCTACTGCTAAAAAGGATTGCCTGGCACAATATCACTGTTTTCTGTAAATGCAGTGTGCATATACTGTATACTATGTAATAGGGATGTTAGTGTGTATGCTTCAATGATCCATCTTTTTTTCTTAGATAAAGAGGAGGAACAAATACTAACAGAGTGGTTCTCTCTCGTCCACGAGAGACATCTTCTGGTGCGCAGACAGACAGAGCTGGTTTTTCTGTAAGTAGACTACGCCAGGACAAGGATTTTGCTTTGCTAATGAGTTGTCCAGTATGTGCTATTATTTCTTTTCATTCCCACTGCAGTTTACTCTACATCCCAACAGTTTAGTGAGAGTTGTAACCGGAGGTTTTCTTGAATTGTAAAGACATTGTGTGTCTTTGTGTCTTTTCCCAGGACAAAGCAGCAGAAGTTAGAGGAGAGACAGGCAGATGTGGAGTACAAGCTCAGATGTCTCCTTAATAAACCAGGTCAGTGTGTTAATGGTGCATCACTTTCTCACTTTTACCAGTTAACATATCTGACAGTCTCAATTAGCGGGGGCGAACCTCTGTAATGATTCAGGGATCAATCATTCTTGATCTAGGGACCATTTATAATCGCATGATCAATAGACCAAAAATTTTAGTTTGCCCCCCTAATCGTACCACTTATCTGATGTGGGGTATAAAGAGCTTCACAATAAATTTAAAAAATCATGCATACATTCTCAGTGTTTTCCCTTGGTTTGTGGAAAAATTAAGCGCGCATGTTTGGCAGGGTTTTTAAGCATCCTTCTTCAAAAAATTTTTTTTTTCCAATTTAAAACAAAATGCAATTCTCTGATATGTCTCCTTCGTGAATTTTTGTGTCTTTGTGAGTGTTTGCATCTCTTTGTAGTCAAGTTGTGTTTCTTTGGGTCATTTGTGTTTTCTTTGGGGTTATTTTGGATCTCTGTTGTCATTTGGCCCCTCTTTGTCCTTGGTGTTAGTCCCTTTGTGGTAGCTTTGCATCTCTTTTTCACATCACTTTGGGCGGTTGTTGTCACAATATCTGTGTCTAAAACGTTAGAAAAACTAGAGCAGATATGTAACACTCAAAAAGCTTGAAGAATAAAACTTACTAAAGAAGTTTAACTACAATCTGGGAAATCTAGGAAAGCCTTTCAGTAACATTCATTCGGTCTAGGTGGTGCCCAAAATGGCTCTGGTACTGCCCCTAAAACTTATATTGGCAGGGAAAACCCTGGACTCTCTAAATATATGTATCTCTAAAAGCAAATGATTACAAAGATTTTAAATTGTAGTTCTAATCGTTTCACCGTCTGAGCTGAAATTGCCTTTGTGGATAGGGAAATAACAAAGAAAATGAGAAAGCTCAATGTGTACAGTTTACTGTATGTGATAAAGTGCAAAGGAGTGCTTTGTTTTGTTACCTGTCACACACTGTCGTCTTCACATTCAGAGAACAACTGGAGTCAGGAGGATCGAGGTCGAGAGCAGCAGCTGACGGAGGAGCTGGTCGCCATCATCGAACAGAGGAACCAGATCGTCAGCAGCTTGGATCAGGACAGGCAGAGGTGCACAGAGGAAGAAAAAGTACAATGCAGGGGGCTTTCACATTCCTATTCACTGGGAAGTACAAATGCTACTTTGTTTTTCTGATTAGGGAAAGAGAAGAAGATATGCTTTTAGAAGCCATGACGAAAAACAAAGGTGAGAAAAGTTTTAAATTAAAGTAGCCTTCTTTATAATGTCGTGTGTCTTCTCCTGTACTTGTCTTACTCTCCTCCCTGCTTGGAAAGAAGGCAGAGGAAATGGATCCTTGGATACCATGAAACACAACAATGCTCTATAAAAAAACACAGATGCACATTTAAAAAAGCTTTTGAAAATGATATCCCGTGTTTTACCACTGCACCTAACTGTGACATCTCTCCTCAGACATCCAGAGGGAAGGACTTAAAGAGATAAAGAAGTCAAGTAAAGGAAAGTTTAAGACCCAAAAAATATTTAAGATGCTGAACCATAAAGCCGAGAGCTCCATGGACAAAAAGAGCTGAAGGACTCTCATGACTGTTCAAACTCAGAAAACCAACTCATGCTTTTGGTTGATGAAGGTGATAAAAGTGTTGGGGAATATGATCCCAATATAGATATTATAACATGTTGAAGAGCAGCTCAGTAGCAAAGATTCATTACAATGAAATATTCTCTCAGTGCATAATGTATGTTTCAGTTTTATCAATGTACACGTTCTCTTCCATGGTTCTTTCCTCACCCTATCTACTGTATGCACTTAATATTTATATTATTTGTATTTGTATTACATACTTGTATTCATGTGTAATAAACATGTATTTGGGAAAGTTTTGTCTAGGCTTTTAAGAATTGTATACTGTGTTATGTATATCAACATTTATCTCAAACTATTTTTAAGATGCTATTCTACCATACAGAAATGTTTAGTCTTCAAAAGTGTCTTTTTGAAAGACATAATTCTGGGTCAAACGTAAGGACATTATAAAGATATTACAATAGCAAGTCTAATAGTCTGGATAAACTAAAAGCATTAAATGCATCAGCTATTATGGAGAAATGACCTACACATTCCTGATGGTTTTAAAAAACAGCACATTTAACATCAGTAAGCAAGTCTGTCCATATTTTGTAACACAAAATAGGTAAAAGGGGGCAGGAAGGTGGACCAAGACACTACCCACTAATTCACTCCACTGTGGAACAGACAACTAAAATTTGACCCGTATGACAATCGCTTTAATTTATAACATATGACCAAAGAATCCTAGCTTTAACTTTTTCAAAACACCCTTAACCCTTGTTTTGTCTTCTTGTCAAAATTGAAAATCAAGACTTTTGTTGAGGCTTTTTATTGATTTTTTTAAAAACTTTTCTTACATTTTTGTCCCATTTTCAACACTTTTGATGCTTCTTTTTTTTAATTTCACTTTTTTTTGACGTTTTCAACAACACTAACTTATTAACTTTAGTTTTACTGTAGTTTTTGGAATTTATGGTCAATAAACCTCATTTATAGGAAATTATATAATTTTTGAGTTAGAAAAGACGAAATTATGAATTATTTAGACTCGGATTAAAGGAATGTATGTTGATGGATGACCACAGAATGGAATATGTCAAATTTTACTCAATACTATTTCCAAACCACTTCAATTTTTATTTCAAATGCTATACAATTGATTCAGACGCCCCAAAATTAATGAAAGCAGAGAGGGTAGAGTACTTGGCAAAGAGCGTTGTGTGGAATCAATCGTTATATTTGGAAATAAAAAAGAGCATCGATATAGGAAAAAGGGTCAATTTGACCCGAGGACACCAGGAGGGTTGAATTACAGTACAAGCGGAACGGAAAACAAACGTTCTTCTGGGGCATCCGGAATATTTCCCAACGGACCAAGCTACCGGAAGTGGAAAGTTCTTACCGTTCATGCGGGTTCATGTTGACAACAAAAAGTGTCTCTGAACATTTTTACATTAATAGTAAGGATTCACTAACGAGCTTCAAGATAAAACATGTCCGACAACGAAGATAAGTAAGTGACGACACATTGTGTTAACATGCTATGTGAAGCGTATTTATTAAAACACAACACAACATGGGCTGACGTTACCGTTATAGCTAGCTAATGTTTAGCCACGTCCTGCCGAACTGTCCATTATGGATTTATTCTGGACCTGTGGTCTTTGTAATAACAATGTGACGTCAAATTTGTAGCTTCGACGACGGAGATTTTGATGATGCCGAAGAGGATGAGGGATTAGATGACCTGGAAAACGCGGAAGATGTAAGTTCGCCCTTCATTTCTAAGACAGCTGGCTGTGGAAACTTCCATTTAGCATCTTGCATTTAGCTCCTGTGTAACATATTAAACCAGTTGCCATTTAATGTCAGTTGTCTGTAGCGTTCCCTTTGTGATAATGTAATTGGGTCTAAACCTGTTGCTCTTGTGTGCAGGAGGACCAGGAGAACGTGCAGATCCTACCCGCAGGAGAGGGCCAGCAGGCCAACCAGAAGAGGATCACAACACCTTACATGACCAAATATGAGAGAGCCAGAGTGCTCGGGACTCGAGCTCTCCAGATAGCGTGAGTGTTTTTTTATATATGTTGTCGACCTACACACTAGCTGCATCTCATATCCCTTACATTGCATCCCAGACTCCTCCACATCCCTCGCTTCTCTGTGTCCTGGTCCCTCCCTCCGAGGAAGCACAGGAGAGACGAGACGAAATCATCGGAGGAGAGAGGCAACGAGCATATGTGTTTTAGAAGCATGAGACTCTTTCCTCTGAAGCGTCACATTACTTAGTCAGCTGTATCGGGGGAGTTAGCAACGACTTTAGACTGGATGGCTTCTTTCATGTATGTTCACCTATAGCTAGATAGATGCTTGTCCCTCAGGCATGAAATAAAGGCTTTGAGACGGGCTTCACGGAGAAGGGACACAATAACTTCCAGTTTGAGCGAGGAGCTATTGAATAAGGGATCTGAGATGCAGGTGGTGTGACCACAATGTCCTAGGTTCCGATCTGGCCTCAGATCTTTGAGTTGTGTTTTCACACTCTTTTACGTTCTTGCTTTTCATGCTTACTGTTTTATGGCCAAATAACATGGACGTGCTGTGTGTAAGGACACAAACCTACAGACCACAATGCTGTCATTTGGTGTATCGTTGATTTGTCCCACTAAGCGTCTACGCTTTTTAAAAAAAAGACTGCCAATGTGTCTGTATTAAGTAAATACCAATCTAAGTAACCCAGAGTAAAATGATTTATTCATGGTCTGTCCTGTTTCTCAAAATGTTGATGTCAATGTTAGTTTCTTCTAAAAACACATTTCCCTAAAATGTGTCATGTTATAAATTGAGATTTGCAAGAGGAGAAACACTGCATTCAAATTAAACTCCATATCTATCAATCAATCAATCAAACTTTATACGTAAAGCAGCACAATGACAGCGGCGTTTGTCAGTTGCAGGAGGCAGGTGATTTGTCTGAGTGGCACCAGTCAATACCTTTTAATGTAATGAACACCATTACCCAGCGCTAAATGTATTGTAGGAGGTTTTGGGGGCAACTTTTTATTTGGTAGGCTCTGCCACCTACGTATTGATCCTATCTGCTGGCTTTCCAACAGGATGTGCGCTCCAGTCATGGTGGAGTTGGAGGGAGAAACAGACCCCTTGCAAATAGCTATGAAAGAGCTCAAGTAAGTGATAATTATACTGTTTGAATGATCTGTAATGCTTTTTAAGATTATAACATAACTGAAGCTACAGTTACCTTCTGTCATCATTTAGTAGGTCAGTATTATGGCTGAACAATTAATCATTTTCAAATCAAAGTAATCATGATTTGAAAGATTGCGATAAGCTAATTGTGAAGACAGCGATTAATCAAATGTGAACTATTTAGTTGATTGTTTGGCGCAACATTTGATTTAACATTTTAAATTCCTATTTTCATTATCATCATTACTGTTTTTCATATTTTGTTTACAGAAAGGCCGATTTTCAGTGGATCTTATTTATTTATATTTAACACGATCGTAGAGTTGCAAAATGTATCTTTCAAAAAATTGTAAATCACAATGTCTGGCAGGGAAGTCGCAATTAGATAGTTTTCCCCCCAATTCGTTTAGCCCTAGTCAGTATTCTGTGATCTGTGATAGATCTTCTCTGGACTGTCCAGTGTCTTATCAGAAATGGGTTTGTCCCCTTGAACAGGGGCAGAAAGATCCCCATCATCATCCGCAGGTACCTTCCTGATGGAAGTTATGAGGACTGGGGCTGTGACGAGCTCATCATAACTGACTAAACATCTCCTCCAGTCTTCGCTGACTATACCTTAAGCTGGTTCACCCCACCATCGCACCAGGTCAGTCCCCTGCACAAACCCAGAAGATTCAGAAGGCGGATGCGAGTATCACCCACCTGGTAATGCTGCAATTTGATCCACAAACATCCATCACATCAGGCGAGTCTGTGAACCAGTGAAATAGGAACACACGAAATGGACCGAACAAACATTAGAAGACTCACGAAAACCATAACAGTGTGTGGCTCGCAGGTGTAAAATCCTGTCATGCCACAACTCAGTTCAAATCTACAGTACTTCTTTTACTCCTTCACTAGTTGCATTATCATTAAGAGCCACAAGGGGGAAATGTAACTTAAGTCAAGCATTTGCTTTGTTTTAAAAAAACAAATCCTGTGTTGTATTCCTTTTGTTGTTTTGAAGGCGTGAAGTGATTAGTGTCAAAGAACTGTTTTATTGTTATTAATAAACTCTTTTGTGTAAATGACCATGTGTCATTCATAAGACTTATATTAACACTATGAACACGACATGTTTGAAGTTATCAGTAGTATCCGTGTCACGGGGATTTGACGGTATGATTATGCAATAGGCCTATGTCACACTTCCTGAAGAACTTTTTAGATTATCAGCCATAACGTCTAAACCATCGGGCCTACGTGGTTGGGAAACTGAGGTTTCTGCTCCTGTAGAAGCTACAAGTCTGTATGAAATCAACAGTTTTTTTTAAATATTTTTTTAAGAAAAACATGTTTTATCTGCAATCTTATTGAGAAAAACTACACTACCCACAATCTTAAGCGTAACAGCAGCGTCTCTGATTGGTCCAACTCACTGTTACCATAGAAACGTTTACCATTGACTCAAAACCGTGAACAGCTAGAGCGAGCTTCTGCTCTTACTCTCTTTTATGATGTTTTATTTATTTATTTATTTTTATATAAAAAGAGTGTTCAATTACAATCCGAGCCACATAGTCGTAGGTGACTTTAGGCGGGCTGGGAGACACTTGGTCCAGCGGTATCTATCGGGATTCGTCGTATCCCCAATTCAATTTTGGTGACTTAGGCCTTTAAGTCCCCTACCCCTGAGCACGTGGGAGGTCCAGGTAAACTTACAGATTTGAAGGAGAGTTAGTAAGTTTAGTTTGCCCTGAACCCACTGTATGTCATGCTGCTAAATCATAGTTAGGTGTTAGTACAGCTTTAGTTTTAGTAGTAATGTATTGACTAAATATCCTCCTAAGAATCTGCATACGTCCACTATTATATATAGTTACCGTCTTCCAGAGAAAACACTGTTCACAAACTGCTCCATACAGCTCTGTTGTAGTCCAGCCTTTACTTCTGTGACAAACGAGCGTCACTTTGTTACACACGTTATCATGCTTGCCTAGCTACTAGCACGGCGCTCCCTCATGCATGTGCGACTCCCAACAAAGAGGGTAGGGAAGTGAGATGCCTTGCTCTGTAGCTAAACAGAGAGCTCAACACACAGGGTGAAAAGAAGAGCTGCAGCAATGTGCAGCACAGCAAATACGTTTTTGTGAACCTGAAAATGAGCATAATATTAGCACTTTAAGCTTTCTTTAATTGTTTATCATTTTTTAACATAGCTCTGATGAAACTAGTGAGATCTCTTGAAAGAAAATGGCAGATTTCTGGTACATCAGAAGCTTGATCAGAGCTTGATCAAACATTTTTTATACATGTGTTATTACTCTACCCTGTTACTGATAACAAGCCTGGACGCCTGACATATTCTAATCTAAATTATTGTTCAGGATCTGTGTTATTGAAGAGGTGGAGCAGCAGCTGATGGAGAAGTGTAACTATTGTAATGATGATGCTCTCCCTGTCTTCCCCCCCCTTACCCCATGCAAACACAGTCACACAAAGCATCCCAGTCACTGTTTTGCTCAGTGCAAATGGGTTGTTGCCCAGGCAGAAAGTGGGCCAATGCATGCTGGAAGATAGAGGGGGCTGAACGTTTGTGACAACGAGAGCATTACCAGTTCTGTTGCAGAAGAAGCTGCATGATGAAACTCCAGCTTCTGGGAGATGGATGGGGCGTTTATATGTTCAGTTAATGTGTGGATATGCAGTTCGCTTTACACATAAATTAGCAGATTTAAATGCTCCGGGAAAGGGAACCAATACCAACTGATGAAGTAGCGTGTTTTCCCAGGGTAAAAGCGAAGCCAAGAGGTGTGTATCATCATCATCATCATCATCATCAGGGAGAAGCCAGTTTGTCCTGGTGTCTGTAATTGTGTGTAGCCACAGTCATGCTATTGATTTCTAAAAAGCTGCTTTAATCTGTGAGTCTTTTGATTGGAGGAAACAGTGCCTCGGGGTGGCCCTGCACTCCTTTCATGGGACGGAGGGTGCAGCCCATGTGACGCTCACCAGCATCAACCGCAGTGAGGCCACCATCAGGTTGTCCTCAACACAGTTTAGGTTACAACTAATTTCAACAGATTTGGTTCTTTTGCTCATTACTTTCTACCTTCCTTGTCTTTATTTTTCTGTTCTGTCAATCTATCCCACACATTGTCTGTTGGTCTCTTATAACTAACTTTTACTCTGTTACTGAAGTCTGATCTGTTTTGTGTTTATCTTTTACACGTTGTGCTTTGACAATTTCTCATTAACCCTGTGATCACACAGCAACTGGACTAAAGAGTATATCATTCCTGGTGTTTAACTCTTAAGATCTTGTGTGTTATTTTGAAGATCTTCTTTCTCACAAGTTGATGATGAGTTAAACTTTGGGCTATTCTGCTTTGCATTCAAAGCTATAATATGCAGTATTAAGTTAGCTACTACGGCGCCCCATAGACGTGCACATTTAACAGACACACACACACACACACGCACACACACACATACACACAGACACAGACAGACACAGACATTTGCACAAAATCCGGCAATGTGGCACCTTCCACTGGAGGAGTGTGTATGTTCATTTGTGCTTTAGAACATTACTGCAGTAAAACGATCTATAAACTTTTATTCCTTTAATTCACTACTCATTGCTTTGTTAGGCGTTCCCTCTCTTCATTTACTGTCTAGCTCCCTCGACCACGGCTGCTCTCTCTGGCTCACTTTGAAAGCTGTGTGTTTATAAACCGTGAGTTATCCTCCTACATGTTATACATTCAAGATCAGAATCAATGTAGTCTAGTTAACCAAATGTTTTCATGTCTCCATGTTGTTTTTTTAAAGAATTTCCCAACACCTTTGTACCAGTTCTCTTTTCTTCTCATGATAACTCTCTCATCACTGAGGTGAATCAGAACCTATACATGCTTCACAAAAATAAACACAACCATTCCACCTATCAAACAATGCTTTAGATCAAGTTTTCCCTGTGTCGTGTGGCTGCAAGGTGAGCTGCTGGCTCCCATCTCTCTGTCTGGGTCTGCTGCTCCTGACTGACACCTGCTTTGACAGTTTGGTGCTTAAACTCTAACTACGTCTTCTTTGTGGTTGACTCTCTTAACTTTTGGAACGTTTTAATCCACATTACAGCTCGGACCTGAAAAGAGTATTTTTTAGTAGATGGGGTGAGTGGGGGGATGAGAGGAGGAGGGTGGGTAGTGGGGGTTGCAGGCTCTATGTGCAGAGAGAGTATGAGAGTCCCTTTGTATCCCGGTGAAGCTACAGGCCAGCCAGTTATGGGTAACGCTCCCTCATTGCCCTGTTTCCCTCCTCCCCTGGCTCCTTTTCAATGGCGCTCTTTGTCTTTCCAAAGTATCACACAGCCGATTAAAGAGAGGGAATTAGGAGTCAGGCTTAACCCGCAACACACAGAGAAACACACACGCACTCTATAACAAACTTGGAATATGCTTATAGACATGAATAACCAACCATACACTCACATGGGTCTGAATTAGTTTAAGTTCAGTTGCAATAAATGGCTACAAACTGCAGTAGGTGAATGTATACCCGATGACTGAATGCAACACACCTGTCTCGGACTCTCCATGCTTTCATTAATTCATTCATTTCATTTGTTATACAGGAAAGTTAGACAAATACGGACCACTGAAACAACAGCACAGTTACGGCACATGAGGACAGAATCATTTGTGCAGGACATGCAAATACAAGGCACCATCACTCACCTTACCTCTGCTAACGGTCAGCTGTAGGTTGCTGTAGCTGCGAGTCCCAGCAAGCTAAAGTGCATAATCCATTAGCTGGAAAGATTGTAGGAGAATGTAAGGAGTGGTTGAGTTGCCACGAAGATGTGTTTTTGTAAACTTCAAAACAACAGGAACACTTCTGTAATGTAATGTTGACCTGTTAGTAGTGTGGAAATGCATTATTAATCATTTGGGGGAGGTTTTCATAATAAATAAAAAATGTTTCAAGAGGCGGACTTGTATCAAAGCAGAAATAATAGAGCTTTATTTCAAGGGAGCGTAAAAGGTCATTAGTCATCATCACATGTTTAGGCTTTCGCTTCTGCTGTTGTTTAGAAGTCGTGTTGCTGTGCATTGCTGGCAACAGTTATACAAGAATGGACAATATGAAACACAAAAGTGGCAGGAACAGTCAAATGTTGTATTCATGGCAGTGAAAGGCAAGTAACAGCGCAGACAAACAAATATAAATAAGAAATGTAAAATGAATCGCAACATAATACTCTTCACAACAAGGATGTAATAGGAGCTGTGCCTCCTGTGCTGGAGGAAAATGGTTAAATAGAAATGGGTTTTAACCTGTGATTGAGCATTAATCAAAACAAGCAGTGCTTAATAATGCATATGGTTCGGATATGTGTGCAATAGTAATAAAGGATATTTAAATGATACACATAAACACAAAGCAAAGTAAATACTTTCCCAGATGGATAATAAGATATTAAAAGTACAGTTCTGTTTAGGAGATGAGGGGCAGAGGTGATGAGAAATAGACAAAGCATGAACAAAAAAGCAAATTGACTAATAGACATGATTTAAGATTAAATACTTCTGTTGTTTAATGTGTAAGTAGCTGGTATTATTAAGGGACAGGCACATTTTTATATTTAATATTAGGCTGGGTTAAAACTTATCTCCTGGAAACTTTACTTGCTCAGTCTCTGGCAAGTGTTTCTCAGTATTGGCATCTGAAACTAAAATTGTTAAATACACAACTAGAATCAAAAGCTCTGACATAGCACATTGAATATGGTTCTGTTTACACATTTTGAATCATCCAGAAAGGAAAAGAAAAGGAAGTGGTGCAGACTTTCAGTGTAGAATATAATGGCAAAATGCATTTAACAATATTATTACGGTCAGTTGTTAATACAATGAAAAAGCTTCTAGCATGTATTCTCTAACACAAATGGTTAATGCAAGTATAAATAGAATTGTCTCATCATGAATGTTTTTCATGAATGCGTCAAAACAAATGATAATCATCACATTCATCAGTGCCATTGTGGAAACAAAAAAAGTTAAAAGTTGCTTTTGACACTAATATGTTTTTAGGTCACTTACTGTAAGTCAGATTTGTAAAAATGTTGACAGCTAAGAAAAAACTAATTTGCAACAAAATGTCAGGTAGTACTGGGTGTCACGTTGGGAGAAACATCTGTGAAAATCAGTTTCTTTTCTATAAGTTTTGGTCTCAAAACTTTGGTCATTTTACAAATATTTTATATCCGTATATATCCATAAGTGTTCAAGTACGTTGTATAATCTAGCCTCATACTAGTCAGTCATAACATGTTTTTTTTTTTTTTACTAAATAGACATTTCACTAAACAAAACCTCAACATAGTTTTATGGCATTTTATTTCCATGCACATCCATTTGTGTGTACAAGAGGCACTTCAAGAGAACACAGCATAATAATTTGAATTAAATAGGGACAAATGTTCCTTAGAAACCAACAGACTGATATCAGTATTTGCTGTATTGATTTCCAAAAGCAATACAACACTAACATCTGTCTGATAAAAGGTCACTTTTAGCCTGAGAAGTGAATAGGCCACGGCAAAATAGATTGGCACTCTGTTCTGATATTAAAAGTCCCAATTCATATGGAATGAATTGAAGTCTTCCTAATTTTCAATGTGTACCACGGTCTCTGTTGCTACCGACCCCATGTGGTTTGTGACAGAGGGGTGTAGACTGCAAAATGTACAGGGACATGATCCTTTACCTCTCATGAACACTTTGCGTGGCTGCTGTGAATCTAACCAGGAACTCTGCGATGGTGTAAAGTAACACATTCTCTCACTCCGACGCTGAGTGCCCCAAATAATCAACCATGCTTCAAAAGCACCACGCTCCAAGCTCATCCTTGGGCTGTGACAGATCTTCTGCATCCGGGCAGAATGGGGTTTCTCCCCTCCTGCCGACTCCCCCAGTGCCAGCCCACTGCCCCCAGCCCAGACCACTTCCACCACCGATACCACCAACGCTGCTGCCGTGGCTGCTGCTGTGGCCGCTGCCGTGGCTGCTGCTGCTCCTTGGGTCTGACATGGGGGCTGAACCTGCACCAGTGCCCTCCAGCCTTGTTGTCTGTCATGGCCGCGACAGTGTCGTGTAGATGGGCTGTTCCCAGTGTGTGGGGCTGTGTGACTGCGGTACGCTGGCTGGGTCAGTGATGGCAGTGTACAGGGGCCTCTGGGAAGGCCCCATGTAAGAGAAGGCAGAGTACAACCCCGAGGCCTGGCTGGAGTGGGGGTAGTATGGCCCTGAGGCTTGGTGGTCAGCATATTCAGCAAACTGAGCCCTGGAGGCCAGTGAGGGGAAGGCTGAACTGTAGTGAGGAAGACTGAGGGGAGTGTAAGTGACATGGGAACCTACTGAGGCTGTCTCTGCAAAGTGACCCCTGGCCTCGCTCTTGATCTGGGTCTTGGAGTGATCTGAGCCCAGAGGGCCGTGATGTTGCAGTGGCTGCTGCTGCTGCTGCTGCTGCTGCTGCTGCTTGGAAAGCCAGGCTGCTGAGTGTCCACTGGCCGCTGCCAGAGCTGAAGAGATGCTGTAGTTGTACGGAGAGGATGGAGAAGCTGTTCCAGCCCCTGCTGCTGCTGCTCCAGCACTCTGTCCAACCCCCGGGTGTCCATTTGGGGGAAGGTACTGGTCAAACTCATTGACATCAAAAGGCTCCATGTTGGCCATCACCTCATGGCTCATCTCACCAATGTCTACATTACCAAAGTCAATGTGGGGTTTACCAGATCCCGGAGCACCTGAGCTTCCCTCTGCTCCCATTGCACCACGGGAGCCCCCATTCCCAGCACCCTCCCGATTTCCATCCCCTGCCTTTCCAGACTGGGGCTCGGTCTTGGGTGTGGTGGGAGGTGTGGGAGGACTGTGACTCTGACCTGTGGAAACACAAGAAAAGAAGTCACTGTAGTTTTCTTGGCAGACTCAAACAAGTAACTATCTGTGTGCCACAGTATCAAGTTTATTAGGGGTGGGAATCCCCAGAGGCCCCAAAATGCGATATTATTGCGTTTTTAAACGATATTCTGCGATATATTACAAATTACCTTTTTACCAACTTCAAATGACATCCCCAAAGGCAAACTTTGGGAAAATCAGTTTTATCTAAAAAGATACATTTTTGTTTGTTCATCTCATTTCAATTTTATTGTTGCACAAATTCTAGTGGACTGAAAAAGCAATTGATTTTATTCTATGACCAGAAACTTAAATAGAGTATTGCCACAGAAGTTGTATAGAGATTAATCTAACAGTGGGACAGGGACGGTATTAATGAGGTAATGTCAGGGAGCCTGCAGCCAACCTGCAGCATGAGGGTGGTGCCCGTCTGCCAGAGGGGACCCGGCTCCCCTACTGAGGGCCACATCCAGTTGGAGGCCCTTGTAGTGGGATTGGCTGACCTCACCCTCTGAATGGCCATCGGCCTCACTTCCTGACCCAGAACCAGGCTTTCCACTTTTGCGGCGTCGAGGCTGGTATTTGTAGTCAGGATAGTCCTTCTTGTGCTGCTTCCGCAGCCGCTCGGCCTCCTCGATGAAGGGTCGCTTATCGCTCTCATTAAGAAGCCTTGGATAAAAAGAAACAATGTTGGCAGATAGGTTTGTTTTAAGGTATGAAAAAGAAAAGTCTCGTTACTCAATAAGAAGTAGGCCACACTGTTGGCTTTTTGCTCTGGTCTCTACAAGATATAGCAAAAAGTGTGTTGTAACTTTTCCTTTGGTAAAAGAAAATGGTAGTCATCTAAGAACATTCAGAGCATGTGTTAACGCTAACATGAATACTAAAGAAAATGCACATTACAATAAATTCTCTATGGCTTCATTCTTTAGAAAATCAAGGATTTGGAGAAAGGGGCATAAAAGAATATCAACACACAGTATACGGGTCAAATGATCTTTTACACATTTGCAGCGATATGCTCGACAACATACTTTCCAGTGACAAGTTTGATCAATTTTCAAAACATATTTAAGCGTTCTACCTCATTCCTTATATCTGCATCTTATGTCATGCCTGCCAGGGGCTTTTGCCTGCTGGACAGTAATGAAATAAACCATGCCAAAGATGCATCCTGTCCGCAAACATGAAACCGAGCTCCTTATTACTACTGCTGGCAGGAATGGCATGAGAAACTCCTGACCTTCCTCAGCCTCCCTGTCCATCGGGTTTGTGGCCAATTAACCAATCATGTCCGAGCTCAAGGTCAACTCTTCATCTAATTATTGTTCAGTCCTCACAAGGTTAATGGATTTAACCTTTCTGACCGTCTTGTCATAGCGAGGGTTCTTTGGGAAAAAGTAGACACTGGATGGATGGTCTGACAGAACTTGAATCGTGTGATCAAGAGGCAGCAGTGTTCACCACTAGCCTAACACTCAGGCATTAAATCCGGAAAATCTTGCAAAACCCTGATTCCCTCAGGAGCCATTTATTCAATTGAATCATTAATTGAACAGTGTATGAAATTAGCCTGCAGGAACATGTGACCGTTGCACACTCACAGTAAACGCAGACAAATACTTCTCAACTGGTGAGCTGTGACGATCAACATAAAATGTCTGCAGACACGTCTGCAGGTCCCAAAACGCAGGCCTTTCACCGGGAACCAGTATTTGTGTCCTGGAAGTACTTTTTTTTAAACACAAACCCCAAACATTTTTTGTTTTGCATGTAACAAGTTGTTTTGGTGCCTAAACTTAACCGTCACGGTCACCTACGGGTTGTCGTTTCACAACGTTAAATAGAGAGGTCACATTAAACTAAACAGGTCACACGACAGTAGTTTTGACGCCTAAACTTAACCCCTTACGCTTTGGGCCTTACGTTCAGCGTCTTAGATATCATAAGAACCTGGTAATGAGAGTACGTTGAACTGAAGCCTTTTAGGGGCTGTCCACAAAACATTTGTTGTGTTGTTTTTTTTAATTATGCTAGCCTACAACTAAACACACTAAACCGAGACAATGCAGGCACTGGCGGTGTTAAACAAATGTTTGTTGAAATTGTGTCTAATTTAACTATTTATTATTAAAGTGTTGTATTTAATCAGATGCAAAAATAACAACTTGATATTGGCCGTCCTGCTTTCTAAATATCGGCATTGGACATTGAAAAACCATATTGGTCGACCACTATCTTTGTTCATACGAAATATTTATTCATACTTAATATCAGCATCTAAATGTAAGCAAACTGGTTCAGGCTGGCTTGAGGTCAAATCCAAAAGTGTTAGTACAAAAGCATTGGGGGAAAAAGGAAGGGGAGTGGAAATTTGAGTACAGGGTGCAAGTTGATCGAGGTGATACTTCTTTGCAAGTCACACCTTAGAAAACAAAAAAAGTTGTTGGATTATTTGAGACATATTCAGAACAACAACCAGATTGCTTTTCCCAATTGCTTTCTTGAATCTCTCTCGATCATGACACAGATTTTTTTTCTAACTCTGAGTCTGGAGCTTTTCCCCTTAAAAAGGAAACCATGGTCATATATATAGCAGGGATGCATCAGCAAATGGGATTTTTCTTTTTTTAAGCTGAAGATTTATCCTGAACATTTAGTTTGCTGCTTTGTTAAAATAAAGTCAAAGTGCAGCAGTTTTTTTTTTTTTACTGTTTCATCTCAACATTACAGGGCTTTGACAATAGGCGCTGAACTACATCCACATGAAGTGGCCTCCTCACCTCCACAGCTTCCCCAGGGTCTTGCTGAGCTCCGCGTTGTGCAGGTGCGGGTGTTGGTCGGCCAGTTTCCTCCGCGCCGCCTGCGCCCACACCATGAAGGCGTTCATCGGCCTTTTCACGTGCGGCTTGGTCTTGCTTCCGTTGTTTACGCGCACGGGCATTGGCACGAGGGTCCAGTCGTAGCAGTTGAGCACCTGGCTCACCGCATCACGGATGCCTGCGGGGAAGCGGTCGTCGTCCTCCTCGTCTGATTTGATAGACGAGCTGCCCGCCGCCGAGTCGTCCAGGCCCGCTAGCTGCGGCTGCTGCTGCCGGTGGAGAGGCGAGTCCCCCCCGCAGGCCGCACCGGAGGAATGGCCCGGTGACAGGGAGCGACTATCGTCCGACATCCCGGGACTTAGCTCAACCTCCGACAAACTCTGCTCCTCTCTCGACATCTTCCTACACAAACACACACGCCTCCAGGTGCGCAGAGGATGCAAGGTATCTTCCTAAATGCTCAGCTCTAGCCTACCTGTCCCTGTTGCTGCCTGTCCTTACGCACGGAGTATCAGCTGACTGCTGCCTGTTCTGTCTCTCTGGCCTCCTTTAAGTTATAATATGAACTGCCAGTCTGTCTCTACTCTCAGCCTCCGTTGCAAAACTCTGTGAGGGTTCCACATTAAAGTTCTTTCCATCCGTGTTGTTGGTATCATATGTGGCTCAGTGCGCACCTTGGACCCCAGTTTACCTGCTAATGCACAACTGTCTGCGCCAAACTCACCCGGTCTCACTTCCCTCCTGACTTCCCCTTCACTCTCTCCTCCTTTTGTCCCGCGTTTGAAATCCAACAGCAATCACCTGAAACAGCAGTGATGAAATGCGTCAGTTCAATAAGTCAAAGGTAAAGTCTGCGTCACTGCGTCTTTTAGGCCTCTTTAGGCAACAAAAACCTCCCCAACACGGACAGGCCTTTTCACTATAAGGTGGAGGTGATGTTATCTGTTACAGTGTTTAATACAAGAAGGCCAAGTCAAGATCTCACTATGAGGAACGTTTGGCCTTCGTTTTCCCTCTATCGCTGTGATTAAACATAAGACTAGCCCTGAAAGGCCTGTGGGCCATTTTTTTCTCAATATAATTGTCCTTTTGTGAGCAGTGTCCCCATTTTGCCTCCACCTTTAACTTCACTTTTCAGAAAAGCCTCAAGTGATGTCTTTAAATGTCACGAGTAATGGAGACATCAAAGTCAGAGGCTTCTTATGGAATTTAATATCCATAGGCTATCAAAAAGGTTAAGATTGGCCACCATAGCACAGAATTTCTTTAATTCATAGTTGTTGTTTTTTTGCATGGAGTTTAGTCATAAAATAAGGAAGTAGCTACTGTTTAAGGGTTAGCAGTTATTCCAAGCTCCCTGGAGAGACCGTGTTGGAATGATGTGAGGCAGCAGCAGCACAGACCTTGGATTTATACGCTGCAGTTCTTGAATAAACATGGCCTGGCGCTGGAACTATAAACCCCGTGTGTGCCCGCGTGCGTGTGACATAGACACAGTCTGTGTATGAAACAGGGGCAGGTCTATCGAAGGGAGCCAAAATGTGTTCTTGTTTTGTCCATTAAATCAACACCCCTGCCTTAAACTTTAAGTCCTAAATCAGCGAACTTCCTGTGAACCAGCAACACACAGCCCGCTGGTGTGTTTTCTACTCCGGGATCATATTGCAGGAAAATTAGGGATCTCGCTCACGTCAAGTGTTATTATGAAACAGCTTGTCAATTTAACAGTGTATGTGCGCTCATGTGTGGGTTCAGTGGGGGGGGGGGGGGGGGGGGGGGAGATATACCCACTTAACTTACCTCACCTTTATATTGGAGAAAAAATAATCACCATTATTTTAACTTTTAGCCTAAAACGTAGGCTAACACTAAGCCTAATCCAATTAATATACAACTTTCTGAAAATAAATAGGGCCATTAACTAGAGCTAAATTATGTAGTATAGAGTACGTGTCCTGTTGCTCTTAATAATAGTTCTACGCGTTAATTAACGTCAGGTTGAATGCCTGAAGGAATGGTATCCATTTCTAGCAGAGGTGCATGTAAGGCTTACCCATCTGTCCGAGGCGCATTGATAATGATATTCGCCTCCCACCTGGTCTGCTAAGCCACTACACAGACTTTTTAAAAGCGTCTTTGCTGCAGGAGCACAATGCGTAAACACCATGCGTAATAGGCACCAAATGCCTCATTGCGCATTTGTTTCCATCTGTTTGCGCGACGCGCTGGTTACTTGTAATGCCACTCAAATGAAAGAAAGGAAACCGTAATGATGGAGAATCACTTGACTGAGTTATTGGTTATAACATCATATCTTAACTGACCACATTCATTCATTATAAAGTTTATTTCTTTAGCAGAAACGGGCCTCAAATGAACAACCAAGCGAATAATGACCTCAGCAGAGTCCCCTTAACGCTGGGCAGGCCCATCATTTGTTATTTGATTTATCATCTGATAATATGTAATATATGAAGTTTGTTGTTGTCGACACACCCTTAAATCATGCTTGTTATCAATTCACACCACAGAGCACATTTGTTGAGCGTAATGAATTCCGGCTATGTGAACTCATTATCGCCGCCTGACTAGACTGTGAGTTGGCCTTAATTTGCTTGTTTGGAAACCTTTTCTTCTTCTTTTAATTAGTTTTACAATAGCTCATGATTGTAATGACAGCTCGGCCACACAGCTCCACAACAACAGTAAACAGAACAAACCTGATGACACGATGCATTTAAACTAACTAACTAACTCAACTAACTAAAAACAAGGAATATGTGAAAAAATTGTTCACACTGTTTTTTTGTTTTTTGTTTTCTTACATCTGCACCAAATGATGTTAGAGCATAGCTTCTTATTAATTTAAACTTCTTCTTTAGTAAATGAGCTGTCCTTAGTATGGAATAGGTTGTATCTCAGTTAGTCGAACAGAAAAAGCTTGAATTTTAAATTGTGTCAAGAAAGACTGTCAAACAAATGATTTAACGATATACAAAAAATGAAAAAGAAATCAATTTAAATCAGGAGCACTTGCTGCACTGACACCACCACACAATTCCCCATATCGTGTTTATGATCATAATACATGTCAAAAAGTGTCTGAAATAATTCTTTAAAGCGTATACCACACTGTTTTTGGTGCTAAAAACCCATATTGTAACCGCACTGTTCTACTCAGAGACCTGAAGGACACAACGGTTACATTATTAAAGAACCAACAAGGTTTATGCGTCACTTTAACCAGTCGAAAACCACAACCCTATAACAAAGAGTCGTCAATAATTATTAATGTTGTAAAGATTATTTGATTATAAGACTGCATCTGCAATCCCGATGAGAAGAAACAATGACTTGGCAGAGTCAGAGCAGCCACCAGCAGCAGAGAGGAAAGAGTTGGAAATGCTAAGCACCTTACTTCAGTAATGAGAAAAGGAGGTCGCCGCTGTAGCACGAGAATCCGTGAGTTCCCGAGTTTCCAAAGTGACGCTCGCTCCCGAGCCCCCTCGCTCGCGCTGCCCGAGTATGAATGCCTGCTCTGTGTCGGTCCCGGGGCTTAAAGAGCTCCTTGTATGAGGCTGAGAGAGAAAAAAAATACTTGGGACGACAAGTCTTAAAGGAACAGTACGGATGCAGGCTAGAAGATCTCTGATTGGCTGGAGAAACAGTTTTTTTTTCTCTCTCTCTCTCTCTCTCTCTCTCTCTCTCTCTCTCTCTCTCTCTCTCTCTCTCCCAATCTCACCATCTCACCAAGGCTCTTTAAGAAAGTACAATTAGTTTGTTTGAATATGAGTTAGGGTCGAATATTGTCAGATATGAGCGTGCGTAAATTGTGCGCACAAAATGTTAAGAAGTTTGGCTATCAAAAGACTTATCAAAAGTGAAACTGCACAAACCTAAAACAGAATATAGATTTTATTCTAAATGAAATCAATTGTGCCGCTGCACTAATTCCTTGGACAATTTATCAGCTGACAAAAATGCCCTCACATCTAGAACATTTCATAATTACGCAGTTTAATTTCAGAACATGCTCGGAGGGAAAACGGTTTTCTCTCACTGACAATTCAACAAGACAGACCAACAGACAGAGGCTGCAGTTCCCCAAACACATTCCGTACTGTTCTAGTCTCAAATAGGTGGAGAAAATGGCACAATCAAATTTAAAGGTCAGTGTTTCTGAATTTGCACTAGCAATGACTCATATAGGCCTAATTCTTCAGGCAGAAAAAAAACATTTTGGGATGCAAAATGATAGCACTTGTCCTAAATCATAATAGGACGACGCCGATAAAAGATTCAAATGTGTCAGGTAAAAGCAGATTCATGCACGCTGCACTTTTACATTCACCACCACATCCCAAGTGTATACAACATCCAAACGCCCTTTAAAAGACTGTGTGGCATCCGACATGACAGTGGGCCTCTTTATGTCCGTGTGTGAGTTTTCTAATTGCATCAGCGCCTCTTACCGAAAGCCACAGAGCGCGCGTTTAAAACCAAACTGTATTGCAGAAAGGAGAGGAGACATTATGGGACGCACGGATACAAACACAAGCGCTGTTCATCACAACAATGACCCCTTGTGTGCCCGCCATGCGACACACTGGCACCTAATCAGAAAATCACCCCCCCCCTCTCTTTTTTTTCATTGTCCATTAATGTCGACTGTGATAAGGGAATCCTCACCCTGAGTGCGTCTCACTGAGTCCTCCTCTCTCCTCTTTTCTTTGCGTTCTTTGCTTTTTTTTTAATCTCAGGTGAATTGTAATCATGTGATCAAAACGAGCACCCCCTTCCCCCTCAAATGAAAAAAAAAGTGGGGAACAAAAAGCAGTTTTGTGCATATGAAAAAAAAAGAATAAATAGGCTTGTGTCTTCCCTTCTACCGCCATTTTTTGTCAGCGTCTCAACAAACTCTGACATAAAGAGAAAAATGCTCCAGGAGCGCAGCGACTCAGCCCCGGGGAGCTGTGATGGGACTGCCCGGCTCCTGGAGCTTTAAACAGGGGATCTTCAGAGAGCCACTCCGGGGATTGCTCTCCCGCTGTGCAGCGGAGGATTTACGGTCCGGCCTCGGTTTGACGTGAGTGTTTGTTTTGGCGTGTGTGTGTGCGTGTGTGTGTGTGTGTATGTGGGTGTGTGTTTGTGCGCAAATAATGAAGGTGGGGAGAATGAAGGCCCAACAAGTAGGCCTACTTTGCTACATGATTTGCTGACGTTTAGACCAAAATATGTCCATTAAGGTTACGCACGTTTCTGCAGCCGTCAGGTGTTTGAGAGAAACGTGTTGGCTGGTTGATTAAATAAGGACGACACTTTATGATGCAAAATGCTTCAAAAACATATTTTCTATTAAACTTTTAAAAAATATTTTTTTACCTATCAGTGAGTAAAATACCAAGCAGGCAGAATGTTTTCCAATTTCTAAATGCTAACCTCTGTCCGAAAAATGTTGCCTTCAGGATGATGGATGACTTTGAATGGAGAAATTAAATTAGATGGCTGAACCGTTAAAAAAACATTTATTAATTTGTAATGTGTATGTAGCCTATAAAATCTCGGACCATAGCAAAGTGTTATTTCACATCGGTATTTTAAGCCTATGTATTACAGGGAAACGATGTATGCAGTGTGCACTATTATGCATTAATTATTACAACATTTCCCCTGGAGACGTTGTACATTTTTTCAACGAAAATATATAGCTTTTAAAATAGACATAAGTTAAAATAAAGTCTCAGTATAATGTAACGAGACTTGAAGCCTTTTGGATTTTGAAGAAGTAACAGGCAGTCCATGATTTAATCTGCTCCCAGTGCAAATAGTTACATGTTTAAGATTGGCATTAAAAAACGGATTAGGTCTATGAGGAATTAGGACCACAGCAAACGTAGATTCATATAAAAGAACCAAAAATTAGAAGAAGAAACCTCTCTAAAAATCGGACTTGATTTTTTATTTGTTTTCACTGTGAACATACAACTACCGAGGCCCACTCTGCACAGTAGGGGTTTTCGTTTTAAAGTACTTTGCTACATTTAGGAAACAGCAACATGAACCCAAAGAAACACACACACACACACACACACAAACACACAGTCAAAATGATACACACTAGTCCTGTCATGTGACAGAGATTATAGTTTGTTGTGAAGTACAGCCCCCTCCTCCCCCAACACACACACACACACACACACACACACACACACACACACACACACACTACTCTGACTTTATGCAGTCCTGGTGAATATGATGTATTCCCGGTTCTTATGTTTCTTAGGATCAGGACCCAAATTTGATCTCTAAGCCAACTAGGAACTCCTCTAACACAGGGCTAACAGACTCCAAAACTAACCAATGTACCAGTGAAAAGAGAAATATGAAGCTTTAACTTTTAAAAAGAAAAAAATTAAAAACTCAAATCCACACCTGTGTGAACCCAGTCATCTACTGGTGAAAGACCGGTACTGAATGGACTCTCTTCTATTGGCTGATCTTTGGTGCCAGGTGATGTCACACTCTGTAGGGACAAATACGCAATGAATGTACACATTTGTAATAATTTAAACTAAACAAAACACACTGTGATAAAAAGACCATTTTCTGCTAGATAAAAAACCCACAGCTATGCAGTACATGTATTTGTATTTATTTGTGTTGATTTAATAACATAAAAATAGAATCACATTCACGTTTGATTAGCCCTATTGTCACGTACTCCTGTTACTTGTTACATATTTCCTTTAAGCTATTCAAAGTGGTTTTGTATAGTCTAACTAGTTATGTGGTTATGCTGGTATGATGTCTAAAGTTTAAGAAGAAAAAGAATATAAATGTTTACACTTTATGGAATCTAGAATCCAAATTTTTTGTGTATTACATTGTGTGTGAGAGCCTTTCGTCAGCATAGACGCCAAGATTTTCTGTTTCAGACAAACACATTCCTGCTGACTCACAAGAGGCACTAATGCATTCAACTGAGTTGGGACTGATGTTAGTGTGGTGTTGTCAAAAGTCTGTATCATTTGAAATCGTTTATATATACATATATAATATGTATTACACACACTCTAGGTCTACCCCTCTGTGACACTCTAGTCTTCTCTCATTCTCCCTCCCTCTCTCCCTGCATGCACCTGTGCAGGACGGAGCAGGTGTGTCAGTATTTGCTCGTTGAAGTGGATCAGTCAACCTTGCAGAAAGGTCCGGTGGGCTACAGTTATTAAGTTATTATCAACTCTGTCTTATAGGTTGAAATAAAAGGAGCATTCAAGCTTGAGTTCCTCGGGGATAATGGCAGCAGTAATGAGATACTGATGGATTTCCATTTATTTTCCTGCCCTACAGGGAGGTCAGAGGTCAGCCATAGAATTAGAATATAATTTATAGATTATTCTCTAATAGTGATAAATATTAGTTACATCCCCAATTAAAATGTCAAGGAACATTCAAATGGGTGACAAAAAAAAAAACCTAGCCTTCCACAAGGACTTTCTGATTGCGGGCCTCTGTCCATCTGTCCTAATAAATTCATGCAGCTGTGTTACATTTAAATAGGTCCCCCTCTTGAATGTCTGCCTTTGTGCTCATACCACCAAAGTTCCTATTCTTTTGTGCGTGCCTTTTCTTTTCCTGACTTACTTGTGTGTGTGTGTGTGTGTTTGTGTGTGTGTGTGTGTGTGTGCGTGTGTGTGTGTGTGTGAGAGTGTGTGAGTGTGTGGAGGCTGAAGAGTGAGAGAGTGTGTTTGTGGGAGAGGTCCGCACGAACTTGGGAGGGATTTCACTGCAGCTGGGGAGTGAGGTGGGATGTTGTGTGTGTGCTGTGTGTGTGTGTGTGTGAATGTATTTGTATGGGCTATTGAATGATTTTGTGAGATAGTAAGTGTGTGTGTGTATGTGTGTGTGTGTGTGTGTGTGTGTGCTTGCATGCGTGAATAATGTGTGTGTCCTATGCCTGCACATGCAT
Source organism: Etheostoma cragini (assembly GCF_013103735.1). Classification (NCBI taxonomy): domain Eukaryota; kingdom Metazoa; phylum Chordata; class Actinopteri; order Perciformes; family Percidae; genus Etheostoma; species Etheostoma cragini. Next base: position 3,198,115 of record NC_048421.1, on the reverse strand, counting down.
ACATGTATGTTACAGAAGGACATGGTTGGTAAATATGTGTGTGATGGATGGTGCCGGTCTGGTGTGGATGAATGATGGGGGTGAGACGCGTGTGTGTGTGTGTGTGAGTGTGAGTGTGAGTGTGAGTGTGTGTGTGTGTGTGTGTGTGTGTGTGTGTGTGTGTGTGTATCTACCTTAATGAATAGCCCATTGTGCCTTCCATATCTTCACTGGCCAGCCAAAGGAAAGAATCTAGTTACTTCACTTGTGTTAGGGCGAACATCTAAAGGAAATTGATATATGGGGGTTGAGGTGGTGTGTGTGTGGGGAAGCGTGGTGCTGGTTGGAGGGGCTGGGGGTATTGGGATTAGGGTCCCAGGTGAGACAGAGAGGGAGAGTTTAGTTACCTGCTGCTGATCTCTGCTGGTATTCTGTAGTCATCCTACTTGTTTTTGGGAACTTGGCATTCCTGTTTTCCCTCTCAGGAAGCAGGTGGCATTTATAACTTGTGCTCAGTTATTGTTCATTGAATTTTAGGTTTACGTTTGCAGTTACAGGGTTTTGGAAAAGCACATTTTAAACGAATAAGAGCTCAGTTCTAGACTTGCAATGTTTTTTGGGGAGAAATGATGACCTGCTAATCCATCACAGCAGTTTTTAGCTATACTGGCATGGCTGTATCAGTCTATCTCTTGTCGTTCCATCCCTTCAGTCCAGACTAACTTACTGTCAGATTGATTGCCATCAGTTTTTAGAGACATTCACGCCCCCCATAGAGGATTAATCCTACCATTTTCGGTGATCCTCAGACAACTATGATGGATTGCCATGCAGTTTTGTACAGATATCAATGATGCTCAGAGGATGAATCCTAATGACCCTCCTACTCTTCCTGCTGGGGGGGAGGGGGAGGAGGGGGGGGATTGTTATCATTTCGGTGATGCCCTGACTTTTTATCTAGCACCAGCATCAGGGCACATTTGCAATTTGTCCAATACTTTGGTTTATGACTAAATACTCAAGCCAATAGAAATAAGAGGTTAAAGAGTGCAGCTGTGCTGTTACCACTACTGGTCTGAAAGTCTCATTGCCAGACCTTCCTTCACAGTGCTGTGAAAAAAGGTCTGGCTAGTCCACACAACATTCCTGGATAGGGGAAAGACATGCTCTGGTTCATTGGCATTTCTTTAAACCAATCACAATCGCCTTGGGCGACACTGAGCGCCGGAAGCAGGTACGGTGTTTCAGCCGAATAGCCTCAAGAAGGAACGTGTTTTGGTGGAACGTGGACGTAGGGAGGCGTCCACAAACCATTGTTGGTTCTATCTCAAAGGATGTTTCCTAAATTGACTGGAGTTTAGAAAAGAAAGCAGAAGGTGAGGGACATTCTGGGGAAACGACTAACCCTAATCCTAACCCTAACCCAATGAAATGTTGACGACATCGACTAGAAACGCCCTTAACTATATGATGATAAATCCATGGCGCTGTCCGTAGTGCTGAAGTAGAACATGGATTTGTAATTGCGACTCTTTCTCTGAGTCCTGCCCCCCTGTCAGTTTCAACTTGGAGCTATAATATTCCCGAAACTGTATAGCAAATCTCCTACTGGTTATATTTAAGTGACATTCATAGACTGTGTGTCACCTTTTGCTATTAAGTAAAAGTCTGCATGTATCTCATTTGCATTAAGTTCATGTTCAAAAAACAAAATCACCATGATAGAACAGAGTACTGTTAAGATTTCTGGATTTTCATTATAGAATAACAATTTAGCTTATGTAGATGGCGTTAGCTTATACTGCAACTTTTTGCTAAATAATTCCTATGTTTATGAAATGTGTTTTATCATCTGTCATGACACATGACTTTTGGAGCTATCACTTTATGTGTACATTGATTACGTGCAATTTGTCCAATACTTTGGTTTATGACTAAATACTCAAGCAAATAGAAATAATAGGTTTAAGAGTGCAGTGTGCTGTTACCACTACTGGTCTGAAAAGTCATATTCTCCCATTGACTTTCATAAGACTGCACTCATACACACATAGAAAAACATTTAATCCCAGATTCACTGGAAAACATCACACCATTTTGCATCACCCAAGACTGGCCCTCAAAGCTGTGAGGTTGCTTAGCCCTGCTGCAGCTGTGACGGCAACAAAAGGCTAAAGGGAAAAAAAGGGGGAGGATTCAGTAAGAATAAGAGAAAGAGAATCCTCAATGCTTCCTTGTATCTCTCACAACTTCCTCCTGTCTCCCTCTCGGAGAAAAATCTAATTATTATTGTGCGTCGACTTCTCTTCATCTACCAAGTAGTTTGAAAGTGTGTATAGTACGTGTGTGTTGTTTCGCCTGTAAACACCCTCACATCCCAACACATCTAAGCAGATTTCATGGCAAGATTTGGAAACTCCCAAACAGCCCATCTCTGTAGAACCAGAGGACATGCTTGAAAAATGATAATTGGGCGGAATGAGAGGCGATGGATGTGGAGATTGAGTCATTTGCAGGAAAATGCAGAAAATGATGTTCAAGAATTCAGCTGGGAACAAGGGTGTCCTTTGTTCGGATGTTTCTGCTGCATGTCTGGTGGCTGTTTGGGACATCATCACACAGCATTGATGCGCCTCTCTAAAAATGTTCAATTTCAATGATTCTCTCAGAGACTGTTTTTCCCCCTGGACACAAAAAAAGATTATCATTAAATATCTAAATTAGCTTGACATCCTGGTAGCTGAGGACAACAATATGCTTTTGAGATACTTGCAAACAGTAGTGGAAAGCAACTGAGTACATTAACATTTACAGGTATTGTACTTTAGTATTGCTTTGAGTTGTGTACTTCCAATGTATGCTTCTTTATATTTCTGTTTGTTTACCACTTTTGAAAGGGAATTTAGGACATGTAATGGAGTACATCCAAATTGTGTGATTACTAAGAGTAAGATACTTGTAATAGATCTTTTTTTTCATAGCAAACTTAAGGATTGGCAATGAGGCAAAGCTAATATTGAGTCTATACCCTCATTTAAAATAAAAGGTCGGACAAATAAACAGCTCTCAGTACAATCTTATCTTATATCTTGAATAAAATAAGATAAGCCTGTATTGATCTACAGAGGGGGAACTCAGGTGCTGCAGTAACACAAAGACAGAAACAAGTACAGCTAAATTGAGAAATAAAAAATGATTATAAAATAAGAGTAGTATATACAATCAATGTAAGACTAGAACTAAAAAAAGAGCTATACAAGACCAATTTAAAACAACGTTACGATCAAAGTGACAACACCTGTGACACAAATGAGTGCAAACAGCCTATTTACTGTACAAGCTTTTGCAAATCAAGATGCCTTTTGGGGAAGAACTTTCTTGGAAAAGTACAGAAATTGCCAGCTTTGGTCATTGCTGTTCATCATCAGCCCATGATTTGATAATGGTTCCTGTTATGCTTGTATCACACTGTTAATAATTATTGACGGAGAAAAATACTGTACCGTGCAGTGAAGATGCCGCAGTAAGCACTGGGGCTTTTTCACATAGTTTGTGCTTCTTTCTGTTGTGTTTCTTGGACAGCGTTGATACTTTGTCTACACAATGTGAAGGTTCATAGTGTAGATGTAATCATCATGCTGTTTTCAGACAGCCTCTCTGATCTCTTTATCTTTATACACGTGGTTGGCATCTCGTTTTTAGACAGTTGGAATGAATGAAAGTTTGGGTTCATTTTGCATGTCATTGTGCAAATGTGGAGCTGATCTGAGTCATTCACGGCCTTGTCACTCCATGGATGAACTCTTTGATGAGCTGATAAACTAATCAGAATGTTCCTTCAAAAAAACATTAAACTTCCATTCAAAGTACTGCAATAAGTGTAATGTAACGTTCTGCCATTTATTAGTATCAATCATTGAATGATCAATGGGAGTGCCTTTCACCATCTCTGTGTAGTTCTCTAGCTCTGAGAGTGGATTTACTTCTTTTGTGTTTACAGGACAGAAGCTGTTTTAGTGTGAGAGGGCGAACAGGAAGAGGGATGATGCTTCTTTGGAGGAGATATGGAAAACTAGGAGGATAAAAAAATCACTTTCCAATCATGAGTTTTTCTCGGAACATTGAATTAAGCAGCGTGAACGGGTGGGGGCCTCGAGGGTCTGGGGGCGGCTGGCCGCAAAGATGCCTGAATGAAAGAGTTAGTTGTTTGATGCTGGGAGAGGGAGATGAAAGGGGAGAGGGAGATTGCGAGTTTGTCGGACATCAGTCCCCTCTCCCATCGCCTTCTCACCCTGCGGCCCTCCCTCGCATTGCCCATGTGAGCTAGAGTTCAAACACAGGGTTCACAGCTGCTCGAATACACACACACACACACATACACGCACACACAGACACACACACACACTGAATTAGGGATCCACACATTGGGTCAAGCACTGTGACTAGTTTTCTAAAACTGTAAGAAGGCATTTCCATCTTCTCTCTATCTCATTTACAGTAACTGTTTAATGTCGACGCAGTCACTTAAGTAAATACTTTTGGCGTCCATGTAGTACATCGACCAAGCGAATCAACGGGCTCTAATGTAACTTGATGGCGTTTAAATAGAATTATCTTAACTGATCAAGACGGAATACAATTGAACAGACACAACACTGAATCGTAGCAAGCGTCTGTCGCTGACCACGACAAGGACGGCTTTGTTTGTTGGGCCCAATAATTTGAACCCTTACACTGATGTTATTCCTGATCTCAGCTGAATGATAGTAATAGGGTCACAGGTGCTGAAAATAAAAATAGTCCGTCACTCAAGCCGGCATAAATGGCAACCATTAAGCAGAGTATTTTACATTGCAATGTTGTTTTCATGTTAGTATGCAGTATATTTATGTAAGTACATATTTGCTTTGTATATTGATGCAAATTCATGTAGTATGTATCCTACATTTAAAAAAACTATTTGTGTGTGTGTGTGTGTGTGTGTGTGTGTGTGTGTGTGTGTGTGTTTATTGGATGACTTTCCAGTTCAGCTTTCATTTTTTAAAGAAGTAAAAAAAAAAATCCTGTCTTAATTAAGAAATGTAATAGATGCACAATGTGAGTTTTACCGTGTTACCTGGCTCAAGCCTAAAGAGTGAGCAAAATAAACACTCTTGTAATATCATGCAATCCAGTGCAGTGGTGGACAAAATACCAGAGACACGTTTTGACTGAATCCTTTGGAGGAACTGGAACGTGTTTGACAGCTTTTCATGTTGTTCAGTCCTAATCTTTAATAAAAGGGTGCCGGCATCATTCTTCTCCCTTCAAGGATAATTCTCTTTGTCCAAATAAAAGTTTTGGAATCTGTAATTGTTGGAGAGAGTTAAAAACAAAGCACAGGCTCAAGATGGCGGAAGAGTTTACAGGAGAGAGTTGTCACTTGTGGAACAGGGGCATGTCTAAAATGGGGGCGGGTTTCCACAGCTAAATGTGAGGATAATGTTCTGCACTGACTGTGAGACAGCCTTAATGTTTTTAATGTGAGTAAAACCGAGACGGATCCAAGCATAGCAGAATCAGAAGCAGCTGATTAGTAAAAATAAAAAAATGACACTGGCAGCACAGAGCACACACATTTAGAAATAAAGACAGAAGTGAATGGAAACAAAAAGATGGAGCTTGACAACAACAGTGAAGAGCAGTGGTGCATTAGTGCCTTGGGGAACGATGGTAAAGAACTGACACAGGAAGAGGAATTTGGAGGAGTGTAAATCCCAGGAGAGGGATGGAAAGGTCGAAAAGATATATGACACACACACACACACACACACACACACATCCCACAATTAGCATGCTAACAGGCATTTAAATGTCCCACACAAAGGCTCACTGTTGAGCCTAGGTTGCTCACTTTGGAGACAATGCACAATAAGAGTCAGTGGGAGCCCCAAAAATCACCCTAATAGCCGACGTGGCCCAGCATGGCTTCTCCCATTTTACCATTCCACCGATCACACTCATTCACTCACTCACTGACTGGCTAATGAAAAGCTGATAGCCTCGAGGCCTGCGGTCACTGAGCAGCTTGCCCCTTCCTCCTCATTTCCCTCTTTTCATCTTTTTCTCCAGCAGCAGAAATGCCTCTCCTGGCTCCCCAGAGGTTCAGAGGTCCGATCATGTGTGGGCTCTTTTTTGCTGTCGGGGTTCTGATGCGTGGGAACAGCAATGGACTGACAGACCGACAGGGATGGAGGATGTGTAACTAAAGAAAGATCAAAACGGGACAAACCTGACAGGGGAAGTCTCTTATTTGCCGGACACTGGGTGATTTTAACTTGATTAAAATGTAGACAGAAATAATTTAATTATGGGGGAGGAACTAATAATGAGTAAAAAATTGACATACTTTACATATTGTAAGGAAAGTACCCTCCAAGCAAACACAGCTGTTCAGTTAAAAAGCAGTCCTCATCTCTTCACCATGTCAGAGATCAGGACATGCAGTGTTAACATGCAGTGTGCTTTTTCCTGACAAGCTGCTCACTGATCACCAATGCACATTTCATAGAAGCTGCAACGAGCCTGGCTCTGTCTGCAATGAGGTTAAGCCTCACTAAACCCCCTGTCAAATTCCTCGGGACTCTTCATTTCAAGCAGCACCTGAGTTTTGCAATGGAATTAATGCATAATGGCCTAATTCTCCCAATACTTGTTATCTGCCTGTCAACAAGTCTGATGTTAGGATGTTAGAGGTGTCTTCATTCTCTCTCTCTCTCTCAGATTCTTCCTCTTTATTCTTCTGCTTCTTACGGCGAGAGGGATACAGAGTAAGAACACAACCTTGTAGATATGTTTGTCTCAGCAACCACATTTCCACCAATCAGACAGATGCTAAAACTATAACTAAAAACATCTTCTCCAGGCAACACCTTCTGAGTTAAAGTCCATAGATGTCTTTGATGAAACCAAATCAGATCCACACACAGTAGTTTTACATTTGTCACTTTTAAGATCTTCTTTCAAATTTGAATTAAATCATCTGAGTTCACAAAAAGAGAAAAAGCTGCATTATTATCAATAGTTTGTTTGATATCAAGAGAGGCACTTTTCTACGACTTGACCAGAAGTAAAAGAGACAGTATGAGCCACTTCAAAAATGATGTATCAGATAAATGCATGGTCAGATATATGCAGTAGTTATTGAGAATTAAGCAGGGCACCATTATGTTGTCTTTTCTGAGATGCTATTGCCACTTCAATGCACTCCTTCTTCTCACACTGACAAACCTTTCCTGAAAATCCCCTATGTTTTCTAGCTGTGGTACTAACAAACATAACCAGTGAAGGTCAAAACTAATTGGACTTTTGTTCTATAGAATATTCGTTATCATCTTGTTGTCTTTTTCTCAAAGCATTCTTGAATTCTCCATGACCCAGGGTTGAATTTCTCGGCTGCGTCTACAGCACACCACTAGAGGGAACACACGGTCTAGTTTTGTGCTAAAACTCTCAGATGATAAAAAAGGCTGCAGAGGCATCTAGTGGGTCTGGAGTTTTATAGCTGCATTAGGTGGCCGGGTTGGTTCAGTGGGTAGAGCAGGCGCACATATACTGAGAGGTTTATGCCTCTACCCAGAGGTCCAGGGTTTGAATCTGACCTCTGACTATTTGCTGCATGTCTTCCCCCTCTCTCTCCACATTCTTTCATCTCCGAAGAGTTGCAAAGATCAGATCAGTATTGTCCCTTAAAGATGCTGAGGCTCTTATTCATGCCTTTGTTACATCCAGACTGGACTATTATAATGTACTGATCTCGGGGCTGCCTAAGAAAAGTCTGCGAGGTCTACATTCTTGCCGGATCATCTAAATACATACACATAACTCCTGTGTTGGCCTCACTTCACTGGCTCCCTGTCCAGGCAATGCAGACTTTAAGGTCTTTCTGTTAACGTGTAAAATAGTGACTGGCCTTGCCCCAGTATATCTGTCTGATCTGTTAACCTCTTGTGTGCCTTCTCGGTTGCTGCGCTCCCACGGGTCAGGACTGCTGACAGTACCGAAGGTTAGGAAGAAAATGGTTGGGGAGCGAGATCCAACATTATGGAACAGTCTTCCGGTGGATATTAGACTGGCATGTTCAATTGGGGTCTTTAAATCAAAGCTTAAGACTTACTTATTCACCTTTGCATATGAGTCTTAACTGGTCATTTATCCTTGATGTATTTGTATAGTGTTATTTACTTTTTACTGTCTCGATTTTGATTTTTTTTGTACTGTTCTTATTTAAAGTGTATTCTTGCTGTAAAGCACTTTGAGGGAAAGCGCTCTATAAATAAATGTGTTATATTATTATTATTATTATTCTCCCCTAGCTGTCCTGTCAAATAAAGACGGAAAAGCCCCAAAAATTTAAAAAACGAAATTGCTTAATTAGAAAAGAGACAGTTTTCTGTAATGTATTAAATGCGGCATTTATACATCTTTTACCAGGACTCCAAAAGGAACAAGAACCAGAATTACATACATATTTATTTGAAACATCAAAAATATACAAGGAGGAATAAAGTGCTTTGTTTTTTGAGATTCTTCTCAGCTTATATCAATTAGGACAAGAGTTTGGTTAATGCTTGTTTCTCATTAGATTTATACAAAGCAGCCGGCAAAAGAAACAAAGTATGTCTGTTACACAAAATGACATTTACAGTTTACCGTTTCCCTGCACTCAAACCAACACTGCAGAAAGATCTTTTGGGTATGTATGATTCAAATTTAGATGATAAAAATGCAGTTGCACAATCATCAGGTGCAGCAGGTAGACTGTTCTGAAAGCTGTGTGACTTAGTCTAATGGTGACAGCGAAAAAAACATTCACAGTCAAATGTGTTGAAACATTTGTTGGTTTCAGTTTGCTTTAAGTACCACAATGGAGAAATTTACCACATTTGATTAAATTAAGTTCAACTACAGGTACCATGTTTGTCTTCTTGTATAGGAAAAAAGGGAGGGTGACATTGTTCTAACTTACTTCACTGCTGTCAACCTGCCATGCAGTTACACTTGACTTTATCTCTCTCATTTCCAGACCCTGTACTCCTCAGCCTTCAGTGCTTTGTTTCCTGTTGTGTTTTACAGTGGCTTCACACCTTGCTATCAAAGACAGGGAGTACACTCAGGCAGCATGCACCCCAGTTTCCAAATGATAAATCAGAGGCACTATGTGTTTTACTTTCCTACTCCAGAACCTTTGGCGAGCAACAAATGCACAAATGAATGAATTAAAGCCACCAATATAGTTTCTGTTATCACCGTCTGCAGCCTCGCAAGAAACAAACCAAGAAAAAAATATCCATAAAGTAAACAAAAGGTCCACTTTGCTTTATATTAATAACACTAATAGAGTCATATTAGATAGACTTTTTGTTAATAGCCTACCTATAATCTACAGCAGTGGTTGCAAACCTTTTTCATGCGGGGTCCCCCCACAGCCCTTTCAGATGAACTTGCACATCCTGTCATCAATTTACAATGTGTTTCAGATGTTTAACTCCCATTATATAAAACTGGCAATATTAAGGTTGGTTTGGTCAGGAGTCACACTTTTACAAACCTTTTAGGGTAGTATTATTTGTAGTGATCCATTACCTTTAGCTAACTATTTTAATTTTGAGCTATTTTAACCGTTTCTATATTACTTTGCTTACCATTGGAACTGTTTAGTCATTACTCTTAACTAGTTACGTTCATTTATTACTGTTACCTGTTTAAAACTTGCTTATTCTATTAGTTTTATACTATAACATAACTGCAACATGTAGCGTTCAGGTGTTACAGTTGACTTCATGGTAATACATGGATATATTCTTCCAATCCAATCCTAATTTCTAATTTGTTTTATTTTGTATTAGTTGAGCTACTATAATATCGTTCCATGTACCCCCTGAATGCAATACTCGTACCCCTGGTTGGGAATCACTGATCTACAGTAACAAAAGTCCTGGTCACTACTAAGTTAAATCCTGTTCAGTTTTCATTAGATTCTCTATTGTTTTCCGTAGAAAGTTGCAGTGCTGTTTTTGTAAATCACAACAAATCAAGAAATGTTTTTAGAATTATTGTCCTTTAGAGTCTTAATCAAATTCAGAAATAATACTTGTTTAGCTATACTCTTTGTGATTGCACTTGGGATGCTCCTGGGGAGTACTCCACAGTAAAAACCACAACAGTAGTATATAACTAACTTATAATTTACACAAAGACGTTTTTTTTAAAAAGATTTACAGGAAAGGATTTAACAAAAAAGGCAGTTTCACAAATGTGAAATAGCCGAATTAGCAAGGAAGCATTGCAGTTATAGTGCCCATTGAAACCCATGAACAACATGGAGATTATCTAGCATAAAGTGACCACTTTTTGATAAAACAGTGCCTCTTAAAAATTGACCATTTAAGTCTTGAGCTCAGTTATCTTCAGAAAGTTAGATAATAACATCAAAACTGCTATTATTTTCATAAAATATCTTGTTTACATTTACAGAACAAACAAAATGTTAAATAAAGTATATTATGTAACTGTTTTTAACTGTTCCAAAATGTATGTTCAGTCTGAAACATGTGCATTCTTTCGGTTATGAAATCATGATAATTTCTGTACGTACAATCCAAAATTGAGCACATGACCAAGCAATCCCATTCCGGGTTGAAAGGATTTGGGTTTTGGTAAACGGACACGTGACAATGTTTAGAGCTCTTGCTCATTCTTATAGGTCACTGGATCAAGAGGGATGTCAGTCTGTAGGATGTCAAACTCCATCTGGTTATTGTCCATGTCTAGAACACACATGACGCTGTGACTGCCTGCTGTCACAGTCGCATCGTCCTGAAACATATTTTTGAAATCGACAGAAGTCCTCCTTTTCTCTGCCCTCTCCTTCTGCCCAATCTGGGAGTCGAACATGTCATCCTCATCCTCTCCAGAGCTCAATGCTAACTCGTTCTCGTAACAAAAGGCGCTCAGTGCTCTGGGAATCAAGTCTTGTGTGGATCTAGATGCAGAGACCGGAGAAGCGGCAGAAGCAGCAGAAGAGGCCCGACTTGCGGACTCGTTAAGCTCTTTGGCGCTGAGGCGGGGCATTGACGGCACCTCACAGATCTTGTGGAAGCGCGAGTAGTCTACCTTGTAGCAGTCGCGGTCCTCATAGATCACAGGCTCAAACCTGTAACCCCACAAGACCTCTCTGGCAAGGTAGGAGCTACGGAACTGGGTGGTCATGGCCGTGGCCTCCACCATCCCCTCCAAGATCACGACTATCTCAAAGTCATCCGTCTCCAGATCAGCTCTGCTTAAAGTATACAAGGGACTATCCTTATCTATCTCATGGATTATAACAAGCGGGGACACGAGAAACAGCCTATCTGTGCCCTCATCATAGCCCACATTGAGGTCCATCTGCTCCAAGGGGATAAACTCCCCCTCAGCTGTGACATATGAACGTATGAGCTGTGCACGGACATGAGCCTCCACAATGTGGCTCTTCCTCAGGTTGCCCACCCTCCACATGAGGCACAGCTTGCCATCGCGCAGGGCGATGACAGCATTTTTTGAGAACACCAGGGTCTGATTTCTCTTCTTTGGCCGGGCCATCTTGGCCATGATGGTGCCAATCATGAAAGAGTCAATGATGCAGCCCACAATAGACTGGATGACCACTGTAATCACAGTGACAGGGCACTCCTCGGTAACGCAGCGCCAGCCATAACCAATTGTGGTCTGGGTCTCCATTGAGAACAGGAGCGCCCCAACAAAGCCACGGACATGAAGTATGCAGGGCAGTCTTTGTGTCTGCTCTCCAAATGTGTGTCCAGAGGTGGGTCCATGCAGCCCCGCCACCGCCAGCCCATCACCCTTCCCCGTCGGTTGCTCCTCAAAGTCCCCATGTACAAAGGAGACACTGTAAAAGATAATGCCAAAGAAAAGCCATGAGACCAGGAAGCTGGTGCAGAATAGAAGCAGCAGGTACCTCCAGCGGGTGTCCACGCAGGTGGTGAAGATGTCAGCGAGGTAGCGCTGCCTTTTTTCCTCCATGTTGGTGAACACAACATTACATTGTCCATTTTTCTTTACAAACCGGCTCCGTATTTGGTTGGAGCTCCTTGTCAGAATCTTTCCATTGTAGTTGTTCATCATTTTTTGTCCGCTTGAGTTGGGCACGGCAGCAGAGGCTCCAGAACTCTTCCTGCTGTCTTCCGTCTCTGCGCCGCAGGCCAAGGGCAGTTGGAAGTTGAGGGAATTGTGGCCGTTAGGGAGTACTAAGCTAGAGCTCTTCTTGCGTTCTTCTTCTGGTAAAACAGCTGACATAATGTCATACCTATCAGGCCAACAGAGAGGGGGAGATTGGGATTCAAAACGTTGAAATTAGATTCAAACAAATACATTTAGATAAGGATGTGGTTATGTGAAGTGTCACAAGTGTCACATGCATAAACAGAAAACAAATCCGTAGCATTCGAACAGCAGTGTGCACAAAATGAACAGAGGAAACTTAGAGCCAGTTATCTTATTGGTCCACAGGTACCAATTGTACAGTGAAGTATTGCGGGCTGCCATTTTTTAACTCTAGGTCGATTGAATAAAACAATTGCGGCGACTATTGACTACACATCGGCTATGTAAAAATGGAACCTCGACCACAGTCTTACCAAAAAGAGTACCAGCAACTATCCACAACCTTTGCTAAAGGAATACGGAAAAAAACAATAAACAGTGACAGCAAAATAATACCTGACTCATTGGGGACTCATTTAAAGGGAAATCTATTGAACTCCCAAACAATCTACTCAAATTGACCAAACTCCCAGTCACTAAGATACCCAGTCTCTCTCCTTTACATGGAGGATTACCGGCTGGGAAGGTGAGTTGAGTTTAGCAATGTGAGAAGGATTGTTGTCATCACAGATTACAGGATTATTTTATCTGAGTCAGTGTCCGTCAGACATCCATTTTGAGAAGCGCCAACGTTTATGTTACTAATTATGTATACATAATTGTAAACACCGATAATGAGACATCTGATGTTTCAGGGGGAAACGTTGCTCCTTTTAACAACAAATCAATCTGTTAATCCATTTTTTGGGGTGTTTTTTGTGTTACTTTATCAGGACAGTGTAGGACAGCTTGGTCTTTCTAAGGATGAGCTTGCTATAAATATCCCTGAGCCGGGCCTGACTCACCCCGACTAGCTCACCGAATCTGCAAACCCATCTTTACCGGGCTATTAAGACTTCAGGACAAGACAACGTTACAAAAGGACAAAACGTTTCTGTAAGCAATGAACAATGGATAAAAACATTGTTGAGCAAAGCAGAGTCCTCAAAAGGCTGTTGTGATGCCCTTTGACACAGTGACTCCCACACAAATTAAATGGATTAATCGAAATGATAAAATCAATTAAAGACCTTAAAACAAAAGCATTTTACCAGGATATTTTATATAAATCAATTTGTAGTATTATTAAATAAGATACAGTCAGGATGGCAAAAGCAGGCCGTGAACACTTTGACACCTTCATTCCTCATGTCTTTGTCATTTGGGACTCAATCAGCTGTTACACTGACTTCAGGAATACAAGATGATCTAGGTGGCAAAGGAATAGTAACACAGAAAAGGAGAATTTCAAGATCACTAAATACAATGAAGAATTGATTGCACAAATAGTCCTAGCTAAACAGCTGCAGATTAATTCTCTCACCTGTTGGACCTACTTGTTCCCATGACGCCAAGGATTTCTGGTATGGAGCCTGGATGGGAGGCCAGACTCTGTCCTGGTCCCAAAGATCAGGTCTCCGCCATGGAGATGCTTGGACCGCTAAGAAGACCACTGCAGGAGACACAGAGAGCAACAGAAGCCGCCTGTATCAATTCATGTAAAATCACAATTATCAGATTATCAGATTACAGCAAGTGCACACGCTAAAGAGAGCTGTTGAATGAGGGAAGGCTACCTTTCTTTAACTTTTTTAAACCCATTGTCATCTCTTCATGTGTTTGTTTGGGCCCGTGTTTTTACTCGAGTTTTTGTGTATTGTTTTAGAGAGTTTAGGATGTTGATTGACACCTAATCTTGATTTGATTCTGCAGAATGTCTTGAGGAACAGTTTCTGTGGCCCTGCTCTTAAGAACGGAGTTGTAATGTTGTAAAATCACAAAGTGTTTACTTTAATTACAAAGCTAAAGGAATAGTAAATTATGTTAATCCAACACACTTTTGTCAAATTTAGCATATATCTCTTTCTGAATGCGCTAAACAACGATTTTAATGCTCAGCCCTGACTGTGTAAATGGAAATCAAACAGAAAGGAGTGCACGAGACAAAATATTTTGGGACAGTTTGGAAATTAAATGAAACCTTATTGGCCCGACAACCTAGAAAAAAACTTTTGAGAAACTTTTTTTGAGAAACGATTTTGAGTCTTTAATGACTTGAGGACAGCTTAACGTTTTTTATTATTACATAAAACTGTCCAGAAACAAGAAGAAAAAAATCCTGTCATCACATAATCTTTCCATCACAAATACCTTCTGTGACACAAAGCAGTCAGTAAAGACTGAACATGATCAGGAGCAGAGGATCTCTGTTCCTTTGTGACGACACTCACACAGACATATCTCTATCTATACTGTCTGTGAGGATTCAATTTTCATGTGTTGTGTATGGTCTGTCTCCAAACAGGTTGTCCCAACAACAGCAGCTGTGAAATGAGTCCGTCCCCCCCCACCTCCGAGGAGCAGCTATAAAAAGACGAAGCAACCAACAATCCATCATCGATGGTGTCTCTCCCTTTTGGTGCAAAGCTGTAATGAACAGGAGGCCGAGCGCAGGTACTGATGTGTTGCAGCAGAGCTCAGACACACACACACACACAAAACAAACCAGTTAATGGTCACCAGGTAAAACAGGGTACTTTCACTGAAGGAAGTTTCCATAGAAACACGTCTTCTGTGGCATTTGTGGGACGGAGCGGAGTGGAGAGAGTCACCAGAGGCACAGTGGTGAAAGGGGGGCGAGTATACACTATTAAGTGCTCTTATAACATGAGTCAGAGAGTGAGGGAGAGATGGGACGAGGCAAAGAGTGTTTGCAATGCAATGTCTACATTTGATTTTAAGTAGAATCGAATTTAGGTGAAGAGGTTACTCTTAGTGGAGACTGTTCTGATCCATATTACTGAGTGACAACGTAAATAAGGAAGAGAGAAATCTGTCTAGACTTGGGTCAAAAAGCATTTTTTAAAACCTTTTTGGTTTGGATTGATGCTTCTTATTTTACTAATAATTTGCCTGAACAAACCACTGACAACAAGAGGACACATTTAGGAAATCACATATTTTAACACAGTTAACATTTTTGTTATGTTATTTTTTATGTTGCTAATCCAGATTTTAGTATTTTGGGTTGGGGATGTAAAGAGAAGTAGAAAATAATATAGAGGAAGACATTTTCTGTCCTTTTATTGAGTACTAATTCAATTCAGGTCAATTTTATTTTTAGTGTCAAATCAAACAGACATTATCTCAGGACAATTTACAGACCTCGATAAGGCTCTATAATTTACAGAGACCCACAAATTCCCCCCACGGTACCTATTCTCATGAACCGTATGTCCACAGAGCTCTGTAGCCGATGTCACGTGACCAGCCGGCTGTCTACTAGGAATTAAATCATATGTTTTAGTTTGCATTACTTTTCAGGGGGGATGTGAGGAGGGTCCAAAAAGATGCAAGAATGAACAGCCACGGATGCGAGGAGGGGCCCATAGAGTATTACTTTCTACAGGGACCAGAATTTTGTGCTACGCCACTGTACCTCTTCATCGCTAACTTCTCCATAATCACAAAAATTCAGAGATAGTTGGTCATAATCTGTGGCACTGAAATAAGAGAGGCAAGTCACCACTTCCTGGAAAATTTCCTGACTGTTAATCCCAAAAGAGGCACAGAGATAAAGACAAAGACAAGCAGGTTGGGTGGGTGGGGGGGGGGGGGGTATTAAGATGCGGCGTCCTCTTGCTTTGGTAATCACTCCTCATGAAACATTATTACATCTGCTACAGAAAGGAATTACACATCCAATTATATATCCAGTGTGTGACTACCACAATGTTGCAGCCTGACAGACGTGTCATCTAGTAGAGCAAATATGTAAATTGTTCTGAGCAGAGGTAGCAAGTAATGAAGTACAAATACTTTGTTAGTAAGTACAGATACCCAAAATTTAAGGTAAGAAATTGTTACCTTAAATTTTGGTTATCTATACTTTACAGCAGACTTTTTACTTCTACTCCTTACATTTTCACGCAATTATCTGCACTTTCTTCTCCTTACATTTTAAAAAATAGCCTTGTTACTCCTATTTCAGTTTGGCTTGTTTTCACTACGGCTTGTCATCGTTAAAAAAAACACAAACAAACATGAAAAGGAAACCTTTCCAGATAGATCCGGATAGAGTGAATCCGTTGGCCGCACAGATTCCTGCAGCTAAGCTTGGCTTACATTTACATTCCAATAAAAGGCCATTGATAACATGCCTCTGAAGTTTGACTTTTTTGCACCATTACAATACTTCTAGGCAACTAGTCCTCATGTCTTCTGCTCCATGAAACACTCAGTAGTACACATGTATGGTTATTTAATGTATTTGCGTCCTAAATTTTCCAACATTAACATTATAGTCATATATCATCACATTATATGGGCTTTAGAAAAATGTTTTTTTGGGGAGTTGTGGTAGTGCACTAATAGGCCGCTGTTGCCTAAGCTTATGTCCTTAATGACATTTTTTAACCCGTTACATTACTTTTACTTTTATACTTTAACTACTTTTGAAACTAGTACTTTTACACTTTTACTTGAGTAAAAAGCTTGAGTCGATACTTCAGCTTCTACAGAAGTCTCTTCAAAACCTAGTATCTATACTTCTACCTGAGTATTGAAAGTGAATACTTTTGACACCTCGGGTTCTGAGTAGTTTCTCATGTTAAACTGGTCATAACCGGTCATTGAAAAGATAAAAACCAGCCTTTCTGTCTGTAACAGGTTTGGATGGTGCATTCTAAGGCATGTTACGTAAACTGGACATATTTTCTTCTCAAAAGACGATCATTTGAAACTACATAATAACTTTTTTCCTAATTTTATTCTATTAATAGAATAGTCCGGTTGAGTCTGTCTCACTAAAGCAGTTCTTGCTCCAGGACTGTGGGTGACTGTTGTGAGTCAGTCATTCCACTGAGCAGGTTTACCGCATTTCTGTCTTATTTTTCCTTTGTAAAACTAGCTCATAGTGTGAAAACTGTGAACACTAAGTAATACATACCTCCTTGTTTCACCTCTGCTTGTCACGAGCCAACCCACAGAGAAGCCAGTGCAAAGAAATACAGTATTCCCACGCTACCATCACATACCAGACAACCTCCGTGTTGGCCTCATTTCAGCTTTTCTTCCATGTTGTCCAACTTTGCAAAACATATTATATTTCCAGTTCCTGTGATAGATCAATATGTCCAACTGTAAATGATCCATGGACAGTGAATCTATTACACTTTAAGCTAAATGTGTGAACATGAAAATGTATTTAAATTTTATTTCAATGTGAATGACTTCAGTTACTTTAATCATCAGGAATGTTGGTCTATGTTCCCATCTGCAAAGCTGAATGATCTAACCGTGACCCTGAATGTTTGTTTACTGGACACATAAAAAAGGTAGGCACACTTACAGCTCATCATCATCAACAGCAGCAGCTCACTAAGCTGTCTATTACATGGCTACACTTAGTCAGTCAATATCATACCTATTACCTAGTAGATACACAGTATAGATGCTGGTTTCTCAAAGTATTAAGGGTCAGGTTTTGGGGTGAAATGTCTTTTCAACCCCAAAAATCCTCATTTATTTATTTATTTATCTTACTAGTGATCAATGCTGTTTCCGGAATGGTCCTGATAAGGCCATTAGGGCTGTTTGAATTAAAGACAAGATTGGGTCAGAGTGACGTAGAGAGATCAATACTGTTCCCCTCAGCAACAAAATTCTTCAACATTCAAACTAAAAAGATCACGTGTTCCCCAGTGAAAGACTGATGTATGAGGTGCTTTGCTTTTTTGCGATTAAAATGTTTTATTAAAGGTTGTCATTATTAAAACTTTAAAAAAAAAAAATTTCTTGATCCAAGCCACAAGCTGATCATTCATGGGATCTGTGCTCCTTCTTTCCCTTTATTCTTTTGTGAGGCCCTTCATTTTCCTTTTTAAGGCTACAGAAGCAGGGATTTCTGACTTTATGTAAGATGTACAAAAAACAAAATTAACCTAGAAAATAGTCCAAAAGTTAAAAAAAAAAAAAATGAAGAGATTTCTCGGCATGTTTGAAGTAGATTAACAGGTGTCCAACAACATCCTTGCTTCAAAGTACATTTTATACCTGCTGTACCTTAATATGTTTCCAGGTGATGCCTTTGAGTCCCACCAGAGATTTACAGTGTATGCCAGAAGTGTGACTGTCCACTAGATCACACACAACACAGAGGTTTCCATGATGCCTCAGCTCTCTGCTGTGATAACTGGGAAAGATCGTACTGTCTGAAGGTAAAACTCAACTCTCCTAATGTCTGTCATACACAGTGCCAAGTTATGACGTGAATTTATTCATCAAATAAGAACTTAATCCATCTAATTATTGCATCTCCTGATACTGAAATGCTATTTGAACATTAATGATACTCACCCTGGAAGTTAATTGTTGTTTTCCGTCACTTAGTTTTATTGGAATTCCTTGTTCTTCGCTTCTCAAAGTCTAACTTTCACTGTCCAGAGCAAAGGTCCCACATCCTTAGATTTATGTGGTCTGTGATTCGTTCTCCTCTCATTCTTCTTCTTCCTCTCTTTTAGCTTCTCCTTTTAGTTTCTTCTTCATCACTTCTTCATTCTTTCATCCCTATTGTTTCTGCTGCCTCCTTTCACTGACGGTAATCATCTCTATGCAGCCTTCTCCTGTGCATACTCATTCACCCTGGGCTGAAAATGCTGTGTCAATCCCCCCTCTGCTGACCATTGGTTTGGAAGAGAGGGAGGGAGGGATGGATAGATGAAGGAGGAGGAGAGAAGAGGAGAGGAGACAAATTAAAAGAAAGGCAAAGAGAGAAAGGGAGAGGAGATGATCCCACTTTGTCTGTGCACTCTAAGCATGTGTAGGTGTTGAATAAAACCTGATGTGCACATGCAACCCAGCGAGAGCTCGTTTGAGCCATGGGCAACACTTTACAATAAGGTACACAAAAAATAGGTAGTCAATGAATAACAAATGATTAGTTACTGTTTTTCAGACTGGTGGTTACTGTTTTTTGAAAGAGTAACGAATGCTACAATGATAGTTTGTAAGCAACGTTTCAATCTTGTAACATTATGCTAGGTGCCTTTAAATCTGTTTCATTGTCATGTTCTATAGCTACAAGGTAAAAGTGAATTAAAGCTATGGACGTATACATTTAGTGGAGTTAAAGTGTCACCAAATGGGGAAAATCTTACCCCAACACTGTACTTAAGTTAGAAGAAGAAATCTTTGTTTGTCACACACAGTACCATGTGCAGTGAAATTTGCTCTCTGTATTTGAACCCTTCTAAACTAACTAATCAGGAGCAGTGGGCAGCCATGGTATGGGCCTGGGGACCAACTCCAGTTGGAAAGCCAGTATCTAAGTCAGGTGTAATTGCAGGAGTTACCTAGCATGTGTGTCTTTACAATAAGGGCGTAAGTGGACTTTTCCACTTTTGCTCATTTTAAAGAAAAAACTACAAAACTAGCTACATCTACTAGTTACAAAACTACATGTTAGCTTTGAAACTAACATGTAGAGACAGTTTCTAGTTTAATTTAGAATCCCTTGCTCCACATGACTATATGACATGTGCATTGAGAAAAAACAGTTTCTATGGAAACAGCTTCCCTCCCCTCATGCCCTCACCTGCAACACCCCTTTCCCCCCCCCCCCAATCGCTCACTCCCTCTCTCTCTCTCTCTTGTTCTCCTTCCTTCCTTGTTTCTCTCTGAAATTATAGAGCAGATGTGGAAACTCTTTTCAAAATGTCTCCCTGAATAGGGACGTGGGTGTACATCAGTCCATTTGACAAATTCACAGAGGAGAAATAAGGGGACGGATGGAGACACACAGCACTGTAACAGAATCTTAGTGGACAGAGAGGGAGCGTCTGAGTGTAACGTGTACACTGCAAAGGACGTGGAACATGTGGAATAAGCGTGTTAGAGTTGTGTTGTTGAAGATGAAATGGTGAGAACTATCCAAGGGTCAATTAAACATGACAAGGACTGTGTGAGTATTTATAGGACACACTGGAGCCTAATACAGTACAGTTATAGCAATGCACACACACATAAAGAGAGAGAATGATGCAAGAGCAATACTAAAGGAAGGCAACATCAGGTCAGTCCACCAAAAGACATCTTGAATGATGGGTACAGCAGATTAGTACAGGTCAGCCAATACAAACATACATCTTGTCATGTTAAGAGCAGTTCTGCGAATTCTTTCCAAAATTATTGAACTTTTAAAGTTGGAAAGAATATATGAATTATAGAGGGTGGTCTTGACCTACTCTATCTGTGACATGCACTGAAAAAACTTCTGTTATGATTTGACGCTATACATAAAATATAATTGAATTGAATTGAAGAAAGAGGAAAAGCTAGGTTATGAGTTTTTCTTTATCCTGACTTTGAAAGCTGGTCTGGAAGAGATTGTTTCAGGTTGAATTCTGGTGACATTTGACTCCTATAATCATAGCGTGCACATGAAAAATGTTTCTTTGTAGCTGCATCAGAACCTAAATGAAGAAATGTCTATTCTTTCAGTCTGCTGCTCATTTAGTACAATTACATTTGTCATTGTTACATTGATAAAAAGGTTTACAATATGAATCCAGACTTTGTAAAAGTCAAATAAAGCTTTAAATATGACTTAGATTGTTGATAACATAAAGACTTGTATAACTGTGATAATTATGCTCAAGCTTTAAAAAGAAACTCCAGGTGGTTAATTTGCATGAATAAATATAACTTTTAATTACCCTGTAAGGGTTGTTTTGAAGATAATCACAGCTTTTACCAGCTGTAGTGTCAGTGCTCACAGCTGAGCGCTGACACTACAGTGGGAGCCTTTGCGGTACAGCGTTTGTGGTTTTAAACAGACACTAAATGACTGGTTACCGTGCATAACAGGAAAAAAGATTGTGTATGATGGGATACAAGTAGGAGATTGAGAGTTGCAGACAGATTGATTAGACAGTCACTCAGCCCCGTAGCATCTGAGGGCAAACCGGACTGTGTGTACGTATAAATAGCTGCTAATCAGGCCTGGGTGTCAGATTAGTTCCCATAACCTTTTGCTCAGCACTCGCTCATTAGGGTAGCCTATGTACGGGTCAGCTCTGTCCAGAAGATGTCCTCTACTGGACATTTGTCTGGAATAAATCACCCCTAGAAGATTAATTAACCATCATTGTATTGCATATTTTATATGTACTTGTATGTTTCCACTTATTTCGTCCCTCTTTATTGTTTATTTATCAATCACAGTTCTTGACTGTTTCTCATAATATGAAGACTTCTGTTTGAGAATAATATTCAACTTGAACAGCCTAGTTACAGAAAAAGGGACCCAAGGCTCTGTGCTCGATGCTTCAGGGGTGTATACCGAAGCTGCATTTTGTGTGTGTGTGTGTGTGTGTGTGTGTCAGCCCACAGATGAGGTGTAAGTAGGCTGAAAGCATTTCCGCTGTAATCTAAGGTCCCCTGTGCTGATTTTCAAGACATCAAACATTGAAGTATGATGCAAGGAAGTAGGATGTGTGTGATAACAGAAATCATTTGCAACTTATGGATTGAGAGGAAGGACGGAGGAGGAGATGTAGGCGATGGGATTCGATGGAAGGGGAGACACAGCGCCAATTTCCTTTATACAAGAATTACCTCAAATAGAAACAGCTCATCACCCAGATGACGACTTAAAACATCCTTCCCTGTGTGGGATGAGATGTTTTCAAATTACAAGCTATCACAGATAATTATTCATCATCTGTGACATATGATTGCAAAGGAAATCCAGTAATTTAAATTTGAATGATTTCAATATGATGCAATTATTATTATTATTATTATTATTATTATTATTATTATTATTATTATTATTATTATTATTAATATTAATAATAATAATAATATTATACATTTTGCATCTTATTGCATTTAATTACATCTTATCCTGCAGGTGCAGTTTTTTTTTTTTTTTTTTTTTCAACTAGCAGGTGCATATTGGTGTATGATTCATGTAGACCTTCCAAAGTTGATAAAGGATAAGGCAAAATGGGGCTATTTATTTGTAAAGCACATTTCACACAAAGGCAATTCCAAGTGTTTGGTATAATGTTTTATACCATCAAACATGAAATGCTAACACAATATTGAAACACAAATGAAAAGGATAGAAACAATTATAAAACAGCTAAATGAATACAAGTTAGGTTTGTTGCAACTCTCTCATATTACAGTCATTTATCATTTTACTCTTTGTGATTTTCTTTTAATTTCCTATCCTAGCCTGAAAGTACAGCTGAAGGAACAACAGTAATCTGATACTAGAAAATAAAGAAAAAAATCCCATTTATGTTTGAAGAAAATAACGGAAATCCAATCCAAATCCGTTTGAATGTTTCCTTCTTTTGAAAAGAATGGTGCTTCTTACTTATTGCCTGAAGTCTGTCGCCACCTGCTGTTTAATCGGGGTTAGCCGTACAGCAGCTTCAAGTTAGCCAGAGAAAGTCAAGCACCACCGGTACAAGTAAATATGTATTTTTAGAACTTTAATAATTACCTTATTAACAAGGGAATTTCCTCAGTGTTTTTATTATTATGATCATTATAATCTTAATAAAGAACATTTAGTTTTACTTTGAAAGACTTCGAACCGGAAATAGATACATTTGCTTGACGCTGGTTACCGCTGTCCGACTGCGAGCTGTCAGCCACGTCACCTCCTCTGAAACAACTTTCTTCTCACATCACTGCAGACACAGCTGAGTTTATGAGTGGACTCAGTAGACATTTTGTCTAGTGTATCTACATGTTTTTAGAAAACGTGCCAACTAGCAGTCGGACAGACTTGGAGTTCACCGGGCAGCCGTTAGCTTAAGTTTAGCTTTTTTTTTTATCTCGGCTTGTCGTTGTTTTTTTACATTCGCTTTGCACGTTTGCATTTTTTTGTGGCTTAACAACTCCTTACTGTCTCCGGAGGACCTGTAGGCCTGCACGGAGTTGTATCAACGTTTTGTTATCAAAGAAAACAACATGAATATCTTTCGTTTGGCTGGTGACGTGTCACATTTGGTGGCTATCATTATCCTGTTACTGAAGATATGGAGGTCCAAATCCTGTGCTGGTAGGCTGACACTGACAACACTGCACTTTAACTTACTGGTGGGATTGAACAGCCTCGCTATAGCAGTATGCATGCAGTTGTACAAAGTGTAGGTACAGCTGTGACTCACAGGCACAGTGTGTTTGTAGATATCAGTTAAGTGTATAATGTAGGGTGTTGGCATCAGGCTGAGGGGTTCTGCAGGAGTGGAAGCTACGTGGCAATGTTAGCAAAGCAATCTGCTGCCTGCTCCACCTATTATACATAACCCCTGGTGTAATAAAAGAAACAAGGGGAAATAGTTACCTTTTCTTGTTATATATGTGAGCTATCCTGGATCAGAAAAGTGGCCATCTACTCTTGGCTGCACATTAGACAGGATTAAACTCGTCTCTCTCTCGCTCTCTCTCTCTCGCTCTCTCTCTCTCTCTATCTCTATCTCTCTCTCTCTCTCTATATATATATCTCTCTGCAGGAATCTCTGGGAAGTCTCAGGTGCTGTTTGCACTTGTCTTCACCACCAGGTATCTTGACTTGTTTACAGTCTACATCTCTGCTTACAACACAGTGATGAAGGTAAGCGTGCAGATCACACACAGACACATTCACACCCCTGAATCTGAACCTAATACAACTACACTCTGTATTCACTGAGGGCCATGCTAGCACAACAACTTAGGGTGATTCATTTTGCAGTAGTTTAAAGTCCAAAATGTGTCTTCAAATGTTGCGTATATCACACACACACACACTAAGTAACACACAAAAGGCAATTTAAATCAGCAAAATAACAAGTTATTCTAGAGAAAGCCTCTAAGAGACAGTGAGTCAAAGAGTGGCAGTATTAACAGCAGCTTAAGCATCATCAGAGTGCATCTTCTCAGCATAGAGTAGCCTTCAGTCTCCCCTGAAACAATACACACACACACACACACACACACACAAACACACACACACACACACACACACATTGAGACAGGTCAATCAATGTTCACATAGAGTTGTATGTAATTCCCAGTGTATGCAAAGCAGTCTGTCCTAATGACTAGAATATTTCAGTGTTTACATTGATTTGGTCAATGCTTAATCAATATTCACCTTTGCTCTCAGGTGGTGTTCCTGGCTATGTCCTACGCCACCGTGTACCTGATTTACATGCGCTTCAGGAACACAGACAACTCTGAGAACGACACGTTCCGCGTGGAGTTCCTGTTGGTGCCAGTCATCGGGCTGTCCTTCCTAGAAAACTATGCTTTCACCCCAATGGAGGTAAATAGGCGCTCAGACGGTATCTTCAATACATTTGGGTCCAAGTGTAGAAAAGTATAAATATCATAAGATCACTCATGGCTGATAAACATGCAGCTTGAGGGCTTTATGGTCACTTTATGCTCTGTTTAATGTTGTGTACATAGGTAGCCGCCCAAATAATACACTTCACTTGTACTTTTAACCCGTCGGTTTAAGTCTCGTGTGTCTCCCTCTCACTGATTCCATCCAGATCATGTGGACCTTCTCCATTTTTCTGGAGGCCGTGGCCATAATGCCGCAGCTCTTCATGATCACCAAGACCGGCGAGGCCGAGTCCATCACCACCCACTACCTGTTCTTCCTCGGCCTCTACCGAGCCCTCTACATAGCCAACTGGGTGTGGCGTTACCACACCGAGGGCTTCTTCGACCAGATTGCCGTGGTGTCCGGTGTCGTGCAGACTATTTTCTACTGCGATTTCTTCTACCTTTACGTCACAAGAGGTGAGTAAAGAGTGATTATTGCAAATCGGATTGTTTGGTATACAAACCGTTGGCTTTGGAGACTTATGACGGATTTCAGCTCAAATTACTTAAGATCAGAGGTAAGGCATCTAGGATGATTCTAATCTATAGAGCTCCAGCTGGTATTTTGACCTTTCCTGAGCAATCAATCACATCATCTGTAAAATATCAAAAGTAATGGTCATTATAATCTGCCAGACCCAAAATTGTTGTTTACCCAAAGTAACATATTCTTATGACATAAAACAGAGGAAATGTCATTTAGATTTGTTGTTCATGTGTTAGTCAGGGCTAGACTAGGCAGTGTGCTGTGACGAGAAATGAATTGGATTCTGTTAAGAGTATTGTCTGCTGCAGTGTTAGTTTTTAATCTGGTTTTTCCAGTTCAAGAGGACAAGCATCCTTCTTGGTAGCGGTTTAAGCAAAGATTAGGAATCTGGTTTGGACACTGGGAATAGTGTTTGGTATTAGGTCAACTGGTAAACACAGAAATGGGAAAAGTTTAATTGTGTGGTTTCAAAAGCAAACTTTCACCTCCTGACTGCTTTGTTCTTCCACTTTGTCCTCTGTCTGTCTGCAGTGCTTCGAGGAAGAGGAAAGATGGGCCTGCCGATGCCCATTTAAAACAGACGTTTGTACCGTTCAGCCACCCTTCTGTGCCTGCTACAGCTCAGCATCTGAAAACAGACCTTGCCGTTCAACTGTACATGTTTAGCAATGGGACTAATGGTCTGAAACCATTCTGTAGACCCAAATGTCTGCATCTCTAGAGATTGATCTTCTGTGTGATTGATACTTTGAGTGTGAGCCTGTATGTCTGAAAGTGCGTGTAAGCATATACGTGCATACATCACACTGATGAATGTTTTTTGTTTTTCTTTATAAGATGCAAATGTGACACTGGAGATGTGTCCCCGATGTCCACGTGGAACTTAAATTCAGGCAAGTGATCTAGACACTGTGTATTTGTCTTCACTTTCCCTTTTAGGGTCCAAGAGAGACGTTAGCTCTGGAGACTGGTACAATGTTGAATCCACCCAATTATAAATCAGGTTGTATCTCTTACAGCTTTAAATGCGTTAAAGCTGTAAGAGATTCCAAAGTTACCCGTCAAAGCTTTCTACATTTCATTCAACATTTTATAATCTCAGTCTTCTCTGATCATTATTAGGAGTGCCATATCTTCCAGTACATCTTCCACAAAGTGTCTTCCTTTTTGTTTACCTAATGTTAGACACTCCCTGAGTAGTTTACTGTATTATATGCAAACAGTTTACTTATTGCTAAGTATGTTCCTTTTTGTATTTCCATTTAATCCTCGTCTTTTATATTTCAATGTATTTCTTCAAGGGAGAAAAAAGGGCTAAACATTTTATCATGTCTTTGACTGAAATGACGCCAAAGATAAAACAGATAACTGCTGCAATGTTTTAGTCAGATGCGTTTTTGTCTTTCTTTGGTTGTATCCTTGACTGAACTTAAAAAAAGAGGGAAATGGCAGAAAAGTTGTCTATAAAAACGATTATCCTGTTTTTTAGAGTAGTCATTAAGACTAGAAAAATGATATATAAGTTCAATTGCAAACCATTTTATTTGCATTACCTTTTATTATAATATGAATTATCGCAATTCAAAGGTGTGGCTATGTTCTTTGTTACCTATCCATAAAGACTGCAACACACCAGGATGTTTACCTTTCTGAAGGGTGCGCATTCACTTACGTTCTTATTCAACAGTGTGGTCTGAAGGAGCATTTGTGCATTGTTCTGATGTTAAACAGACACTTACAGCGTGTTGTGCTCAATGAAAACTCACAGTTAAATAGGGCTGCAGCTAACAATGACTGTCATAGTCTATAAATCACCTTACCCAGTCGGTTTATACTTGATTAATCAGATGTCGATCAGTGTTTCCCAAAGCCTAAGATGACGTCCTCAAATGTCTTGTTTTGTCCTCAACTCAAAGACATTCAGCTTAATATTTCAGAGGAGTGCAGAAACTATAAATTATTCACATTGATAGGTGCCCTAAGTGATGTCACACATGTTTAAGGGTACAACATTTGTTGTCAAATGCAGCAAAGATCTCCTCACTCTCTGCCAGCTGCCTGTCCCCAGAACAGACTGTAAAAAGCCAAGTCTCTGTGGACAGCCCCGGGTCTACAAACGGCAACAAAAATAAACTGGGCCCACTTGCACCACGAAGCATACACAGAGTTCCAGCCAATAACCGACAAGAAGGATCTGGGGGGGCAGCACAGAAGGGAGGGGCAAGCTGGTCTCGTATAGTTTGAAAATACTTTGAACGTCAACAAGAAGTAACGTCAGCCGACATCGCTTAGAGCCCCGTTTAACCCTTGTGTTTTAACCCCCCCCCCCCCCCCCCCCCCCCCCCCCCCCCCCCGGACCCGGAAATATTTGTTTTCTGAGTCAAAATTTAAAATATAAATTCTTTATATCAAGGTTATAGTTGTCTTTTTTTTACCCTTTTGTGTCTTCCCCCAATGATTTTGTCACTTTTTCAAACTTTTTCTGAACCTTTTGAATTTTCTGTGGATACTACTACAAATACTACATTTGTCACTTTTTTGACAATTTTGTTACTTTTTGTCTACATCTTTTTCCTTTTTTGTCACTTTATTCAACAGTTGTTCACGTTTAAGTCACTTTTATTTACATTTTTTGAAGTTCTTTTACCAATAGTTTTTTTCTCCAAATGCAATAAAATTGACAAAAAAAACACAAATTCAATGAAAGTAGTGAACTGATTATTTATTTAACATAGGAGGAGCCTTGTTGGGAACCATCCACACAACTTTTGATATAGAAACTTTTCAGAAAAGGAGTCAAATTTGACCCGAAGAAATGTATTAAATAAAATAAAGAAATAGCCAAATAGTTGACGATTCATTTAATAGTATATATTAAATAATAACTGATTAATAGATGAATATTTGCTCTCACCTCTACATTAACCACAGGCTCCACTGTGCACTGAGGGCCACTTGGCTCTGACTATATTCAGTGAGGTGTATTCAGGAAAGTTTTTCTGTGTTTATATAACACCTTGCTTCCTTCCCTTACCGCTCCTCCCACTGCTTTTGCAGCTGAAGTGATGGAGAGCGGCGACGCTGCCAGAGCTGCTGCCCTCTCCATCATCCTCACCTTCGTCACAGCCTTCCCTTTCCCCTCGACCTTCCCCATGATCCCTGCCCCCTCTGCGGCACCTTTCCCCACCGCAGTCACCAGCTCGCACCAGAAAAGCCTCTCCATCCGTTTCCTGGCCTCTTCTTCCTCCCTTCTCATCCTCTCAAACTCTGGACTCTGCTCCTCTTTGTCTTTAGCGGCCTTCTGAGGGGACAGATTGTGTCCTTTTTTTCCCAGAATCCTCTCTTGCACCTCCCTGATGGCCCGCTCAGCCTCTTTGAACATGTCACTGCCATAGCAACTTCCTCCATTTTCCGCAACAGTCTTGTTTATCTTCTCCAGGAGCTGTACGACCTGTTGTGAGCTGTCCGCTGTCTCGTCCTGTTCCCTGTTAGCAAAGACGTGATACTCGCCATGGCAGCTGCTCACAAACTCCGACAGCTCACTGTTCTCTCCCAGGAAGTCCTCGATGCATTTGCCCTGCAGCCGTTCTCCCCAGGTGAACAACACCATGGTAAACCTGGTTGCTTCAGGTCCAAACATAGCCTTGATCCACTCTAAGGCGTCCCTCTCCTCCTGGGTGAACCTGCCTGTTGGCAGGGTCACCAGAAAGACATGGGGTCCCGGAGAGGAGAGGACAACGCACTGTCCCACCTCTGTCATGACTTCCTCGGGGTTGAGGTGTGTGTGCAAGAAACCCGGCGTGTCAATCACAGAGATGCTCCGCCCGTCTACTGTCCCAGTCTGTCTGGTGCACTGGGTGGTGACGGAGCAGGGGGACACGCTGACCCAGAAGGCAGACCTGCCCAGGATGGTGTTCCCTGCGGTGCTTCTGCCTGTCCCTGTCCTCCCCAACAGAACAATCCTCAGGGGTTCAGCCTCTGATGCTCGGGGTGATGCTTCCCAGACTGGAACAAAGTTATAACATAGTGCAGGATTAAGTTTCATAGTCGATCATATTTTCATGATTAATCACTAACTTGTTTGGTTTATAAAATGTCAGAAAAGGGTTACAAAAAATGAGTGTTTTCCTGAAAGATGACGTATGCGATTTGTTTTGTCCACAACTCAAAGATTCTCAGTCTACGGTCACAGAGGAGTGAAGAAACTAGAAAGAAATTCACATTTAAAAAGCTGGAATCAGAGAATTTCTACTTTGTATCATAAAAAATGACTAGTCAATTAATCTGTGAAGCTCTAAAGATTTCAGATCATATTTGAGTTGTTTTTTAATTATTAATCATGGATTAGGTTTGATTTTAATATAGCCTATGGGCTTCTAAATGGCTATTGTTATTATTTTTGTGGATAGTAGCCGGCAGTGCAATGGCACAATAATGGCCCTGAACAGCAATTTAACAACAATCTACATACCTTCATGTGACGCAGCATTTTCAGATGACGACATCCTAACAGAGAAACTACAATAGATCCTTTGGACTTGCCGGGTTTTCGGTGACCTGGGAATGCAGGAGAAGGTTTCCGTATGTTCCCGCTGTGATTTGTGATTGTTTTCTTGCTTTTGTGATAGTCATTTACTTAGCACCACACACCGCGGAGAGCACCAGAGCAGCTGCAGTCCACGGGCGAGCAGAGAGGCGCCCCACGCTACCACCGCCACACGACGCTGTCCACCCCTAAGGTGGAGTTATGATGAAGGGAAGACCCCCATATCACATACACTGTTGTTACAACGTCCCTTTTACTATTACAGCGACCACCAATGCTGATGTAACTCTTGTTACTTGTGATAATCACACAACTAATCAGTTGTGTTGTAGTACCTGACTGTGACCGCTAGAGGGCACTCTAGAGTCTGTCTAGACCACTAGAGTCAACACACACAGTTCTAGTAGTCTCAGGTCAACACCCTAGACTGCATATTATACAGTATATTGTATTATTATTATTAACGGTCTATGGTCAACTGACACTACACGTTGAGACACTCACATACATACTAATATTTTCCGTGAAAACAAGTAATAGAGACAGTTGTGTGTCTATTATCTACAGGGATCTTCAACAGGGGGTCCGTGACCCCCAGGGTGTCATCAGAATCCATGCAGGAGGGTCTCCAAATTACTGTTAAGTATTGATATAAATCCAACATATTATTAGCTAGGGTGTGCTTTCCCGCTCGCGGTTCCCCCCCTCACACACACACACTTTAAAATTGACTATGAAATGAGTCTCTCAATTCTTGTTTATCGCCCCTATATTAAACAATGAAGACAGTAAGACAGTTTTTCTTTACATAGTTTAGCACTATTCTTTCTGGCAGAATTCATCATTACGATCAACTTCATTATTCCATGGATTTTGTGTTATCATAGTGGCTAAATGTATGTGCAGGAAATGGGATTCAAATGAAAATATTTTTCTGGCTGAGGACCCCCAGACCACCTGTTTGATTATTAGCAAATACAAATCCCCACTGCTTACTGGCCTGAGGATTCACTGTGCCGCATGTATGTTTAACACTAAAACATTATAAACATTTATAAAATCATGGCAACAATTATTAGGCTATTGTAATAGCTTAGTATTCTATGCAAAGGTATTAATCAGCGCTTGAGGCTGCCTTACACGTTATAGTAGAGCCAGTTTATTATGCAACTTTATTTTATACCACATATGTCCATCTCTTTTTCAGTTAAGGGGTCCTTGGTTTAAAAACTATTAAATACCACTGGCATACAGGCCACAGAGGTTGTTTCATCACAATTCAAATAGCCAGATAACTTTTGTAAATCATTGAGGCACACACATCAGTGGCACCTAAGGGAAAAACTACAATGTTCTGCTCTGAACTCCTTATCAGTGACTATTTGATAACGCAAAGAGGTAGCATTAAGTTAATTAGAAATTTAATATTACTCTGTACCCTCCTTATCACAGAAATGGTATTACAAAGTGCATGTACTCTGCTAAATCTAATTTCTAACCCAGCAGGGACAAAACCCTCCATAGATTGTTCAATTAGATTTTATTTAAACCTAAAACTCTCCGAAATAGACGTCCCCATGCTTCATCATAAGGAGATGTGATAAATGCGGCAATTAAATTGAGCTTTGATGGTTTTACATCAGGCCATCACAGTATGAATAAGAATGAGTTGTCAGGCCTTATCAAGTCTGTAAAAACGGTCCTTACACGCCCACACAATCTTAAGAAGACAGGTCTAATAAAGCAGAATATATGAAAACACCTTTTACACTGCACCATGTGCTTGCTGGGCCTTCAAATGTTGAACAGAAAAGCTACAGACAGTGATTTATTCCCCTTTTTACACACAAAATAGAAAACCTTTTGGGAATGCAAACATTATTTAATAGGATTTTTTACAATAATAGTTTGGGCAGCAGTAAGTTTTTATCTTTTTCCTACCAAAGATAACTCATTGTATTTAAAAACAAATTTGCTCACTCTTTCTTTGGTTACTACCAAAACATTAAACAAGTCTACACGGTTCCTTGGCTGGAGTTCCATCTCTGGTTGACTGGATGCCATTCAGAAGAAGGTAAAGATACAAATACAACAATATAAGGACAAATCTTCAAAGCAAAAAAGTGCAGACATGAATGTCTTGCAATCTCCTTAACAAATTGAGGCCCAGACAATTGAAATTTAGTAGGTAAAATTGAGTTTGGTTTTCTTGCAGCACCCACGCAAAATGCGTTTCTTCTCTCATTAAATATCTGGACTTCAGAATTGGCAGGATCCGGTAGACCTCGGAAGGACCAAGAGCAGTTAATCAACGGGATTACCAATCTTGCTTCCGTTTTGTTATGGAATGCCAAAGTGCACACAGGTAAACCAATGAGAAACACAACGATTTACTACACATACAGTACAGCATGGCAGCCTTTTATAGACTGCAAAGAAATCTTCCATTTTACTGAACTGGAGGCTTTTAATGAGTTTGTTTATTACTTCCATCAAGCAGCAATGTTGCTTTGTCCTGTAGTGAGTGATGGAGCTTCTAGTCATAACAACTATGACTATAGTTTAGTTTTTCCACACAATAAGCTCTAGTGAACTGGATATTAGAAAATATGAAGTAAAGGCCCAGAAATGTGCAAACCACATAAATCATGTGTTGAATTTTTCTTTCATTCATATTAAATGTTGGACAATGATCGACAAAGGAAAAATGTCCAGCTAAATCAACTATGCTGCAGCCTACTGATTTGGTTTTAAAGTGATACAAAGTAGGCTAGTGCTTGAGTCAATATCAGGAAGAACTGTCAGCAGGTCTGTCCCGCTCCACCTGGTTTCTTAATCTAAAGCATGCTCCCTTGCTGGGAACCTGCTGAGCCTTTGTATCTTCTGGAGGACAATGCCAGCTCGTAACCGACATGTCGCCACCTGTGGCGTTCACCCTGGTATGGAAGGGCAACATGCCCGAATTCTTAAAGTGAGTCTCTATCACACTACCAGTGCTCTTACAGTCCAGGTCGGGCATTGACAGACACTTGGCTCCGTTGATCAAGTCTGAATCCTCCAAGTCAAAGAAGGTTTTGTTTTCGCTGATCCTCAGTCCGAAGCTCTCTAGCATATCCATGACTGATGGTGAGGACGGGCCACTGAGCGTCTCCTCCTCAATGAGACTCAGCGTGGGCAAGATGTCCGCCAACTCTGCCATCTCCATCGGCCGGATAACATCACTGATGCTAGTAGGAAAGTTCTGTTCCTCAACAATGTCCAAAACTGTGTAGCCCGCCTCAAACTGTGCAGCAGCACAGGGCCCTAGTCCAGATCTGTGATCTAATTCTGACTGGCCAATGCTTGTCAGGTCTACAGATGACTGAGTGGGAATGTCTACAGGGTATCCTCCCTTCACTACACCCTCCATTAACAGTGTGGCCTCTTCAGGGACGTCCATGACTCCCGATGGAGCGGAAATCTCAGCAGAGGGGGCATTTTGGGGGGTCACACTGACGGAACACTCTAATAGGAAAACAGGAAGAAGTTAAAATCGTAATCCTCCAACTATAGCAGCATTCAATCTGAAGCAAATTAAAGTAATTCATATTGCAGCTACCAAGCTAAACTAAGATAGTGAACATGGAACTGAGTTAACTGTACAGTATGTGACTGAATTACAACGTTCATGTTGCTGAAGTTTATTTACTTGATTATTTACACGTCATAGCTGTACCTGCAATGGCTCTCTGTGTTTGTATCTGATGGGGCCACGTCAGTCTGGCAGTCAAACTCTCCCTCTCTTCCTCGCCTTCTGGACGTGGCGGCGGGTCTCCTCCCATCACCAGGCCTAGAGGCACCGCCCCCACCCACTGCTTGGACCGAACGCACTGCAGACAGTCCATGATCCAGCGGGCATCCCTCCACACCACATCGAGACGCTGAAGAAACAGGGAAATGTAACAAAGGCAACAAAGAAAACTGCTCCAAAATCACATTTAACATTCCTTTTTATAATAAAACTTAAAGTGCCCATATTATGAAAAAAAATCACCTTTTATTGTGTGTCTCTGGTGCTTTCACACACATACAAACTTGGAAAAATCTTTCAAAATCTGCACGGCTCTCTGCGTCACTGGCCAACACGAGGTGGCTAACCACAGCATATGCTAACACTAGCATTCATTCTAGCTCGTTCTCAATTGCAAAAAACTGTTACAACACACACTAGTTCACCATAATCTACAAAAGAACTACTTCCATGTCCCTATTTTTCTCCCAGCTAATCCTGCCTTGTGTCCAATGTGGCTGCTACACTTGAGTCTTCTTTTGTGTCTGATTTTATGATCTTACTTGGGAAAGCTCGGTGACGTGGGTCAGGCGCTCTCGGGCTTCCTGCACCTCCTTGGTGTCCAGCGCCTCCCGCAGAGCCTGCTGAGCCAGATGAGTGTCCAGCTCCAGCCTCACCCAGGCCTTGCAGTACTGGGACAAGAAGTCCCGTTCATATGACCAGAAGTGAACTGGTTGATGAGATAAAGAGGACAAGACAAATCACTACATTAAAGCCAAGAGAAAAAGCCTCAGAACTCATAGGCGCTCATTACTGTTTCAAACCTTTAGCGTGGGAATTTTCAAAAAGGGTAAAAAAGAACGATGGATCTAATTAGAGAAAAGCCAACCCTTAAAATGTGGATGAAAAGTAGGACGGAAGGACTAATTAGATGAGTAAAAACAATGAAAGTGTCTCATCTCAAAAGACCAAAAGATAAGATACTGTACATCAGTGTAGATTACACTCGCAAAGGTTTAAATGCATTTCATGGATCAATTTTGGGTTTTAACTTTTTTTTTTTGTTCCTTTGCCGATGAGACACATTTTTCTTTTTTTTCTATGATTCTGTCACTATGTTCTTATGATGCTGCTATTTTTCTTAACTTAAACGGACGCCAGGACACAATGCTGTTAGGTTACCCTGTCAGGTATTTTATCAGATCCTCAAGGTCCACAGCGGTCCCTGTTTGATTATTCTCTAACTTAACTCCCCTTGTTGACCCCCTCTCTTAGCACTGCTTGAAAAAGCAGTGTGGTACCATTGCGAGAGAGTATCTATGGAAACTATAGTTCTCCACCTACCCAGCTCAAAGATCTGCAGGGGCATGGTGAGCCCAGACTCTTTGGTCCCCACCAGAGGCCAGTAGCTGGAGCTGAAGTCCTCACTGGGAGGCAGCAGCAGCACCATGGAAATCTTGTCTCCAAACTGCAGCAGCTCCCGGGTGTACACACCATATTGATACGCCTGCCACAGACACAAAAAATATGTCCAGATGTTATGAAAATCTATGAATGTTGAATAGAATTTTATTATCCTTGCAAACCCAGAACGCAGTCCAGTGAAATGATAAAATGGTATAAATGCAGACCAACCAAACCAGTTCAGAATAGTTTTTTTAATTTTGTAAACCAGGGATCAACAGGGGTCTTGGACCCCCAGGGGGTCCTCACAGTCACTGCAGGGGGGGGCCTCCAAATTATTATTGAGTCTTAACATTAATCCAACATATCATTAGGAAATATGAATCCCCATTGCTTAGTGGCCTTTAGGTAAAATAGTCACTACGGCCATTCACAGATACAGTTACAACTAAGGAGTCACTGGGCCCCATGTATGTTTAACATTAAAACATGATTTATAATATCGTGCCAACAATTATTAGGCAATCACGGAAGGCTGTATAATGTGGACGCGCCAACAGTTTTGCTGGTATTACTTAGAATTCCTCATGGGGGCGACAGGAACTACGCACTATAGCTTTAAGGTGTCCTTGAATTAAAAAAAGACGTTGAAGACCCCTTGTTCTAACCAATTCATAACAAGTTGTTTAGAAAGAAGGGTGTCATGGCGGGTGTTTTTTTTACCCTGTAGAGGGGGATGTTGAGCTTTGTCAGGAGATGTGTGACTGCTGCTCTCAGAGACCTGACAAACTCCACCAGCCTGCTGCTCTCCATCGCTCCCTCGTCCACTTCACTCAACAGGTTCAGACCGCTGCCATTGGCTGTGGTGTAAACATGACTCTGAAGCCACGCCCACTCCTCTCTGTCACACAATGATGATGCAGTTAACTAAATGTTGCTGTCTAAGGCTGAATAACTGTTTGGGAGCCGTAGCTTTGCATGTTGTGGTCCATTTACTACTAGATTGCATAATACTTTATGTTCAGGCGGATCCTTTTCCAAAGCATTCTTTACTCTTTTTGATTGATTTAACATAATGTTTAAATAATTGTTGTAAGGTAATGCAGTTGCAAGCAGGAGGCCACTGCCTTGTTGGTGAAGAAAGTCCAACATCCTGCATCCTTTCTAATGCCAGGAGTTACCACATTTGAAACATCGTTTTTAAAGCATTTGGACTGCTATGGTCTTTTGAATCAATCAGCATAGTTTGTGATGGGTCTGGGACAAGTTTCAGACTGTGTTACCTGGAAACGTGGGCATTGTGTCGGACCCGTGTGTGGCAGAGTAGATTGGGCAGCCTTTGGGGCACCAGGACTCTGATCTGCTCCACTGAGCTGCACAGTTTTAGGATGCCAACGTACAGACCGGGCTGAGCCACCTGATTGCTGCGCCCGTGGAGGGATAGCTTCTCCTGGAGAACAGAGATTAACAGGTATGGCGTTTGGGGATTTTAAAAGATGTTTGTAGTATACTGAGTTTAGATGCAGTGGATTTGGAGTGTAGCATTTTTCTTTTAATTGGTGTTGGGCTTGCTAAATTAATTCCATTGCATTTTTTTAGGGTTATGTGAGTTTCCACAAGAGATAAAATCATGACTTAATAACTATATCTGGAAAGTCAATACATTCAACCTCTATGCACTCTATGCAGTCAATACATTCTGTTTCATGCAGATACTGCTTCATGATGTAAGACCGTTTCTAACACAAACCCAAACCCAGGTTCACCTTGAGCTGCTCATAGAGCATGTCCATGGAAGTGGGCTCAGGCAGCAGAGGAATTCTGCTGCGGTTCTGTTCCAGGCGGACCAGGGGCATCCAGTGGAGTGAAGGGTCAGGAGGGCTTGGAGCATTGCATAAGAGAAAGAGTACAAATGAAATGCAACCACATGGAACCACCACTGTAAAAACTTAGTCTGAACAATTCATACAAGTATAACAAAGCCAGTATAAATCCACAGACAAGCTGGATATCCTGAAACATCCTGCATTTGTTGATTGATAAAGTCTAGCACACAGTGTATTAGATTGTGAAAATGTTTGTCCCATCAAATGTCTGGAACATGAACAGCTGGGTGGTGAGTTAGAGTCTGTATTTCAATAGGAAGACAAAGCTGAAAGCCTGTTTTGGTGCTGTGTGGTCTTTGTAAGGAACAGAAGAAGAAGAAAACACTGTCAGGCAGAGATTAACAGAATGCAACAAAGGACCCTTTCTCACCAGGGAGGATTTGGGAATTCCTTCAGAGTCACTAGTATGACATTGCCCTGCCGGTCTTTCAGAGGTTCGTAGTACACTTGGCCCAGTTCCATTGTTCCCAGAGAAGACTGAAAGCAGAGAGAGGTTGAGTAGCATGAGGATGAAATGATTAATGCAGTGAAACACAGGGTACAGGTATGAACACTAAGCTAGGGAAGTGAGACACCAGTGAGAAGAGATATTAAGAGCTCATTTTTAAAGCATCCTGCTGAGTGTGTGCGGCTTAACTTCTTACCTGCAGCTGGGAAACAGCTCTTAAAATGTTGTGCCTGTTCTGAAGGAGGGAGGAGGAGGATGAGTGAGCAGAGGAAAGGGCCTGCTGGAGCCAGGGCACTTGTTGCCATGCATAGGACAACTGCGAGAAAAGAAAATACATTTTTTAACTGGGATTCACACAGGAAACTCCACAGCCTTCATTTTGAATAATATGTGGAAACAAATAATAATACAGTTCACTAACTTATTAAAGGTATACATGTGTTCTGCTGACAGTTTACCTTGGCAAACCAAAGAAAGTCGTGGATGATGGAGGTGGAGCAGCAATGGATCTCCACCAGTGGGATTTGATCATCAGCTGTCACCAGGATGTTTTCCTTGTGGTAGAACACAGTAGCCAAGTACACGCCCCTGAATAGGTTGACACCAAATCCGTTTTCACCGACCAACATGATAGTTCAATAGTAAACATGTTTTTCTAACTACATTCATATATTTATCGTGCTGTTTTTTTTTTATTGCAACTTATGCAAATAATGTTTGTTTGCATTCAAATAGCATTTTATTTCAAACCACCACGTTTCTATGCGGTGTTTGACCACTTTTTTTAAAGCCATGCTGAGGTTCCTATTTATGCGGTCACAACCTTTCCTACTTCCTTTCCAAACTAGAAGTCTTCAGTCATAGGTCCCGTCCACAGTTCAGTTTTTTAAAAGTTCAAAAGGCCGCTTCCCTTATCTTGACAGCAGCTTGAATGTGACTACTGTTCTTTATAATAACCGTAACAGGTTAAGAGTTTCTACACGTCTGCACTAATCGCATCACATTTAATCCGTTACTCCCCCTACCCACAAGGCACAGTGGGACAGGTAAAACATATGGAGCGCTACCTCTGTAGGAGACGAACAAACTTGGTGGCGGACTGGAACAGTTGTTTGATGCCTCGAGACACAAAGAGACGCTTGCTGGGACTATGGGGCTTAGAGCTCTCTGTGGAGCGGAAAAGAGAAGGATCAGTCGGGATGAGAATCACTTTATCTGCCAAAGAACATTCACTCCACTCGCACAAGATATATTCAAATGGGCAATGGCGGTGAACAATTCCCTCTGTAATGAAAAGAGTTGATACAGTGAACGCTGCTGATTTAAAACTGTCTAAAATAGGAATATAAATCTGTGTAGTAAGCATATTGGGTCCTTAGGAAACATCATAACAATTAATGTTTCATTGTCCCTAATGCTCAATATGTTTTCTGACACTTTAGAATGGTTTAATTCATTCAAGTACAACAGTTGTTTTCTGTTGTAATTGTATGAATTAAGGGTCAAATCTAAGGGTTGATATGTTTTTGTTTTATTTTCATTGAGAAAATCTACTGATAATGTGGCACTACATACATATAGTTTAATGGATTCATATATGCTTGCTTCACAGCAACTGCATATGCATAGGCAGCAATTGTTACATCACCAAAGAGCTGGTGTTACCTGTGCAGTATCCTCTGTAATGTGATTCTCTGGCATCTTCCAGCAGCTTCCTCACAAGGCCCTCGTGATTTCTGAACTGGGACTTCACACCCATGCACTCTCTCCAACCTGCACAGGAAGAAACAGAGGAACAAATCATTGCTTTCTTTTTTATCCAGTTACGAAAAATCATTCAAGACATCAAAAACTAATTTGCAGGCGAGTCCTGAGTGCTGCTTTTTCATATCTTGGTAATTCAAAGGCAAGAGCAATTAATTAAGACAGTATGTGCTGCAACTTGTTTCAATGCTGATTCATTCTGAGCTGCCGCTGTCTCCTTTTTAAGTTAACTATGACATTCAAGTTAAATTGTCACCTAACTGACACTGCAACATACCGAATATTACTACTTTGGTTGCATTCACTTGTGTTTTCTTTTGCCTTTTTAAAAACATATGGTGCTAATTTTCATGTCTTAGTATAAAAGTAACAGCAAATAATGCAGCGAGAAAAAGGGGATGGCACGCAAGAGAGATTGTGAGCCCAATTCAAGCTCAAAGCATAAGGCCCATTGACTCGAAGTGACATCTTTATTGTCCACATTTAATAATACATTAATCTACCAGCCATGAGGGGATACCACTTTTTACATTAAGCTTGATGCCAGCCAAGTAATTTCATTACACAGGGTCAGAGACAGAAAAAGAACGGAGCTCTTTCAAAGCGGTACGTCCACATTCCTCTTTGTGTGCGGTTCAGTATACTCACTGGAGGGGGCAGCGCTGACTGGAGTAGAGCACTGAGGTGGGCCCCATCCTTTCACATTGTAGGCACTCACTCTTACAAAGTAATGCACTCCCTGCATTTGGAGAAGCACCAGACAACCAAATTATCACCATGCATTAACCCTATGAATCGTTCATTTCAGGACAAAGAAATCACACACTGCTGTCATTATTTATTCATCTTAGGTTAAGTACAGCGAGGCAGTTGAGTGTTCTCTTATGGGAAGTGTTTTAGTTCACCAGATGATGATGATTTAGCCACAATAAATACAGTTTGTATAGGTCAGGAGCTAATGTGTATTGCATATGTTTGCATGATTGCATGTCCCTGAAAAAATCCCATATTACGCTCATTTTCAGGGTTATATAATTATTTCGGATTTTTATTTGAACATGTTTACATGCTTTAATGTTCACAAAAAAATTGTATATTGTCTGCATTCTTCACCCTCTGTCTGAAACGCTTTGTTTTAGCGCCTGGCTCTTTAAGCCTCCCTCCTGGAAAAGCCCAGTCTGCTCTGATTGGTCAGTTTATATGCATTTCTCTGTGGATTAAGAGCATTTTGATGCTTTCACAGTATTTTTTTATAGCACCTCTACCTGCAGTATACTAAAAAAAAGACATGGAAATCTCACAATTCGGAACCTTTAACTACATTTTCTTTCCTGCACATATCTATATGTTAAAATCTGTGGACATCCTGATTGCGTGTGTGTGTGTGTGTGTGTGTGTGTGTGCGCATCTGTGTGTGTGTGTCTGTGTGTGTAAAGGTACAGCATGACTTACTGCTGCGAGTCCCTTGATACTATGGGATGGGTTCTTGGTTTCTGTAACTTGGGTTGAGCCAAGGATGTGTTTGAAGCTGGCTGAGGTGCTCCATTCCACTGTGAACACAAAACAATCTCACTGACAGATTATTCTCTGGCTTTACTCAAAGCTCCCATAGGGTAGAGCTAAGAATTTGAGTGTTTACAATTTCTGGAACTTGCTGTACCTGGGCGTTAT
The DNA here is from genome assembly GCF_013103735.1 of Etheostoma cragini. Lineage (NCBI taxonomy): Eukaryota > Metazoa > Chordata > Actinopteri > Perciformes > Percidae > Etheostoma > Etheostoma cragini. The sequence continues at coordinate 3,157,363 of NC_048421.1, read as the reverse complement.
CTACCCTTGGCTACAAAGTATGACATTTTAAAACAAAGAAGCCAAACAAGCTCTATAAATATGAAGCTTTTATACCTGTCTTTTCTACACCTGTCTATACCCTAAATGAAATGTTGCGTGAGACCTTGATTATATTATTCCTTAATTTGTCAAACATGTCTCTCTTCCTGTTTTGATCGTGCCTCCTATATTATTGATTTGCATCTTTCTATTCTTACATTCATTAATATCTAAAAGTCTTGTTGTTCACCACCTACCTTTGTAGCAGGTGATGAGCCCCACGGTGTCGCCTTTTGGCTCTTGGATCTCCACAAACAGAGAGGATGTGCCGGTCACCAGTATGGACACATGACTGGGAGGCCCAGGGGGCTCTGGGTAAAACATTTAGACAGAACAATGTTCAAAATGAGCACTACTTGTTATTATGACCAGCCTGGATATTAATAAAGTTTCCCTACAGGAATCTGCAAGCAATCATAGTATTAATATAACATCTAGCCTAGTTAATGATGATTTTTTGCACATAAGCCATGACCCGGAGTGAATAGATTAAGTCTCAGACGAATGCACATTCATATTCAACATTTTAGGGATTTGGCTGACAATTTTATCCAGATAGATTTGTAACAAGAGTATGCTTCATTTCCCTGCACCAAGAATAAAAGCCAGTACCTTATTGAACAGTTGAAAGAAGTTTTGTATTCCAACAACATTTTATGTAAATTCCAGTCAGGCTTTAGGAAACGTCATAGTACTATAACAGCAACACTGAAGGTGATCAACGACATCTCAACAGCTCTTGATAATAAGCAACATTGTGCAGCGCTTTTTGTTGATTTGTCAAAAGCCTTTTACTCTGTAAATCATATTTTACTCCAAGAGAGACTGATCAATATTGGATTATCTAAAAAGGCAGTTGCATCGATCTGTAATTATCTCACTGACAGGTCCCAGTGTGTTAAATCAGATAATATTTGTTCTAATATTCTTTCCCCTAACTAAAAGAGTGCCCCAAGGCTCTGTTTTGGGGCCACTTTTATTTACTATCTATGTGAACAATGTTGGTCAGGGTCATATGGACACCAATTACCATTTTTATGCTGATGATATGGTTATCTACAGCTTTGCAAAAACTCTTAGTGCTAGTGTCTCTACATTACAAAACGCTTTCAACAAAGTTCAGAATATGTTTCTACAACTGGATCTTACTCTAAATGCAAATAAGAGCAAGTTGATGTTATTCTCAAAAGCAAAGAGCAATCTGCACATAAATCCTCTAATTGTCACTCTTCAAGGGGCAGAAATTGAAAGAGTTACATCTTTTAAATATCTAGGTATTTTAATTGATGACAATCTTAGTTTTAAAGGACATGTTGAACAACTGGTTAAGAAACTGAGATTGAAAATTGGCTTTTACTTTAGAAATAGGCTATGTTTTTCTTTTAATGTAAAAAGGAAACTTGTAGCTGCAACATTTACACCCATTCAGGATTATGGTGACCTCATTTATATGAATGCCCCAACCCAAGTATTAAAACTACTGGACTCTGTTTATCATGCCGCATTGAGGTTTACTACAAACTGTAAGCCTCGCACACACCACTGTGAACTTTACACACGTGTGGGCTGGCCAGCATTGGAGAATCGTAGACTCAATCATTGGTATATGTTCATCTATAAGGGTGTTCTGCGTCTGCTCCCCCTTATATCTGTGTGAATATATTCAACCAAAAACGGATAGACTGTATTTTTTACGCTCACAAGACTTACTGCTACTGTCTGTACCAAGTGTCCGCACAGAAGTTGGTAAGGTGTCATTTTACTATTCTGCCCCCTCCACATGGAACAATTTACAAAAGTTCTGGAAATTGAAGGAAGTGGTTGCAATTGGTCAGTTTAAACTCTTGCTCAAAGGTTTGGAAATTAAATCTATGGTCTGTAAATGTTTTAAATAGTTTTATGAAATTGTTATGAAATTGTTATGTAATTGTCTGTAATGTATGGAATTGTTGGGATCTGTGCCGCTGTCTTGGTCAGGACTCCCTTGAAAAAGAGATTAGTAATCTCAATGGGATTTTCCTGGTTAAATAAAGGTCAAATAAAAAATAAAAAAAACAATTACAACAATGCAGAAAACATAAAACGGTCAGGAAAGAGAACTTGTAGTGCTTGAAAGAGAAATGAAATAAGAACTAGGGAGAGGCATTTATACAGATCAATTTAAGTAGGTACAGAGTGGAAATCATCACATATTTCTAAAACAAAATCATGAGAGTTCGAACCAATGGAGAGGTAGGAGGAAGAGGACTTGATCAATTCTTGGATTCCCCTCGCATGTATTAACAAGCACCAAGGTTTCAAATTTGACACAAGCAGCCACTGGCAGCTGGTCAACGGAATGTGGGGCATGGGAGAATTTAGATGGGTAAATGACAAGGGAGTCTGTTGAATCTTACATGAGTTAAAAGGGGCTTGAGACAGACTTTCATGAGCCCAGCTAGGCGTTACAAGAGTCCAGACCGGAAATTAGTCAAACTTGGGCAGTTGAGGAGTTGAGAGGCTTCTGACCTAGAAATGTCACAAGCTGACCCACCACCACTGACCTGTTTTATGGAAGTTCTGCCTCATCCGGCAGTACAGTTGCAGCCTGAGGCTCCAGAAGCTGATGTGTCCCTGGATACCAGCCTTTGCCTGAGGCCCTGCCTCTGCCTTCCTCAACAACTCCTGCTTCCTCTCCTCCACCTGTTTACCCGCCAGTGCCACCAGAGCATCCAGCTTCAGCGCCCACTCCGCTGGGCTGCACACTGACAAGGAAACAGTCGAGAAAGACAGACAAGAGAAGGAGCAAGGGAAAGGACAGAATTCTGAATATCATCTGCATTGAATTAAACGTATCCACATCCAACAGAATTTAGATATTTACTTTTGATATTTTAAAACACAAGACTCACACACAGGGTTATGTCTGGCTCCTGCCTTTGCCAATACATTGAGCAGAGGGGAATTGTGGGTAAGGGCAGCCACGTCCAGGGGGACTAGGCCCTGTTCGCTCACCCTGTTCACCCCTTTATCCTTCTCTCTCTCCCAGTCCTTCTCTTTCTTCTCTCCTCTCTCCCATATGCTTCCTCCTCCTTCTCCTCCTCCACACACGGTGTGGTCTCTGGACAGCAGGCTTTGCACAGCCAAAGTGTCCTCATTCTCCACTGCCTCCCACAGGTTCTTGTACTAATGGGGAGCAGGGGAGAGGGTGAAGGGCCAAACGGAGGTGGGCGGGTGAGGGAGAGAGAGAGACAGAAGAGAGTTCATATCGAAAGAGAGATTTATTTTATGAGGCAGAGGGAAGGGCGTTGCTGAGGAAACTGGCAGTGGACGAGACAGTGATACGGGATACATAAATCAAACCATAAATCAGAGCAGCAGTTTCGCCTGAGATAATGTATTCATAGTGACACAGAGTCAGCATGTAATGTCATCGTTAGAGCTCGTTATTTAAAAACCAAACCCTGGCGGAGGAAAGAAAAAGCATTTTAGCCAAAGTGACCAGACCTCCCCTTTACAGTAATATGACGCCAAAACTATCTTACAACTTCTGCAGACTTGCTGAGGTGTTTGGGAGTGATCTCCGTGGCAACAGATGACTCTCCACCCCTCATTCTGACGGACAGGTTTCTGTAGATGCGTTTGGGCGAGACAGGACCCAGAGAGCGCCGGCGCTGAGGTGGGTCCCTCATGGATACAGACATGACAGGGAGAGGAGAGGAGAGGAGAGGAGAGGAGAGGGGAGGAGAGGAGAGGAGGAGAGGAGAGGGGAGGAGAGGAGGAGAGGAGAGGAGAGGAGAGGAGAGGAGAGGAGAGGAGAGGAGAGGAGAGGAGAGGAGAGGAGAGGAGAGGAGAGGAGAGGAGAGGAGAGGAGAGGAGAGGATCCACAGAAGAAATAGTCAGCGTTGTGAGGGATTGGTTAGTTCATGGACTGAAAGATTATAACCCCCAACATAACAGCCATAGAGAGGGAAGACGGAATGAGAAAAGTGCCATTTGAAACAGAAAAAAATGACAATGGGGAAAATAAGGAGAGTATGAGAAAATGCAAAAGTCATTAGAAACCTGGAATAGTTTATAGCAGAGAATGAAGTGAGAAATAAAAAGAGGGGGAACAAAACAGAATATATTAGTCAGACTCACACAGATTCTGCCAACTTGATAGGTGAGTATAGGCTCAACTGAGTAGTGCTGTGTGGGTGGATAAATGGATAAAAGTTATAATGCCTACACTAAAGATGAAAATAATGCCTTGTAGCATTTATTTTTGTGCCTCTTGTAGTCTCCCTTTTGTTCTTCTTTTACTCGCCATTATGTGACATGGGTTTTTATTCGCTCTGAATGGAGTCTCTCAGTGCACAAAGCAAACAACCCATCAATCTGATTAACTGATGAAAAGCAATCTCATGAAGAAGAGCCAAAATTCTTTCCTTATAATAAATGGGAATCTCCTCCTATAGTCAGCTTGAAGACAAATGATCCATCATCACCGCGCAGTAATGATGGTTCATGATCAATTCAATCGCCTTTAATCACTACAGTCAGGCACTTTTGAGCCGGGAAATCTATCTTACACGTTCTTCTAATCAAACACTTGGAGCAAAACACAGTCTGGCTGGAGTAGTTCTCCGCCCCCTCCCTCTTTGGTCAGCAAGTCCTCTCTTTCATTTGTCACTGTCTTTCTTCTCACTCTGTCCTCTCTTTTCACAGCCCTACAGTTTCGAGTGACTTTCACATCTTTTTACAATTTACGTCATCCCCGATCATTCAGATCTGAAGAGCATCTTTGAAAAGGGGGATACTCAAACTCTATCCTCTCTGTCATCTCTCTCTCATCACCACCACCTTTTCATCTGACAAAAAGCCTCAAATTTCCCGTACTTTTTTCAGTTGAATCTCTATCAAGTCGAGTCCCGGTGTGCTGAGTAGTCCACTGTCCTTGTGTGAAACTGAATAGTCCCCTGGTTGGGTCTAGCTGAGGACAGAATATGTAATAAGAGGACTCTGGGCTCCAATGAAGCCACATGTCTCAGTGACACATTGTACCTGCTCCCTCCCTGCGTAGCTCACTGGCTTGAATACTACCTGCCCTGTGTGTGGGTTTGTGGGCGTGTTCTATAGGGGTAATACCAACCATTGTTAACGTTATTGTTGTTGTTTAATATGTCTCACATAAGTTGTGGAAAGTGCTTATGGAACTGTTGAGAGAAGAGATAATCTATAGTGTTTGCCTTTTTTTGAGGCAGCACAAAGATAAGACAAGGCAAAACACCAGGGAGGAGAAGAAAAGCCTGTTTGCAAACTGCCAGCATTGCATCTGAGACAATATCAGTTTTGTAAAGAGGGTCATGTCCGGTGCTTAAAACCAACCAATGCTGACCCATGAAGTCATCCATAATAGAGTCATTGTGGCTTTGTTGCATGTCAGTATTTTAGGTTGTGGTGATGTTGGTTTTTATCTCAGTACTGTGGCCCACTCGCTTAACAGTGAAGTAAGCTGCTGCGTTTTCGCAATAAGGCTTTCTGTTTTTGTCAGTCTGCTAAATGCTGTGGCTCACAGTTGAGATGCTCATGGAAACATCTGATGACTAATATTTCTGAGCCCACAGAAAGTAAGGCAGTACATTATTTTATGCAAATAAACCATAGAGAACATCATCCTAAAGCGTTATCATATCTTTGTTTCCAGGAATGCATTTTGTACAATGCAATCACTTGTCTTATAGATAATTTAGGGACACACACATTGCAACAGGCAAAATTCAGTTAACATAAAAATGTTTTTAGCGTGCAATGTATAGTGTCATACATTTTTGTTATGCCTTTATTAGAATTTTTACAAACTATACAACACCAAAAGCATTTACATCAGCTATACATTTGTTATTTATATTAATTGTAATCATACAGTAACCCTACTAAAAAGGAATGCCATAGCCTACAGATACTAGACTATAGGATGGAAATGTTGATGTCAGAAAACAGCAGGCTCTAATACCACGTTAAAAAACACCATCAAGTATCAAACGTCATGAGGTGATACTTACAGTTGCCTAGACTGTGGCACCGAATGGAGCAATGTGGTCCATCCTTTTAAACAACAGGTTAAAAAATAAAAACTACGCCCGTATAAACAATGACTAGGCCTACGTTTCGTTAAGAGTTTTTCTTTTCTTACCGTGAGTCGATCCTTTCACTTTAATCTGCCTTGTCTCCAAAGCTGCACATGTGCGTCAACATGTTTTTTTGTGTGTGTGTTTTAATAAATGACGTTATCCGTTAGTCAGATTTAATCCATCGCTCCCACTTGAGGAGTTTTCACCTCTGAGGGTGAACTGCACCTGAACGTTACACCCGAGTGAGAGCCTGCCGCACACACGCACGTCGTCCTAGTTCCGCCCCCTTCCTACTTTATCTCGTTTAATTTAGAACTAAACCTTTTATCCTTTTAAATAACAAAGAAGTGCTACCTACAGTAACCATCTAGGTTGCTGTATGCATGCAGACAATTAAGGTTTATTAATAATCAAGGATTTTACAGCCACAATATGGTTTTAATGCATATTAGGATATTTTCTAGTAAGACTGAGTGTTGCGTCAATGGCCCAGCGGGACTATTTGTTGTTTATAAGTGGTGAAGCAGCTTGATGTTGGCAAGTAGGTTGTACAGGCAGCAGGAAGTATTCTGATCTTTTACTTGAGTAAAAGTATCAATATACAGTTTAAACATACTCTGTTACAAGTTGAGACATGCATTCAAAAGTATTGGCATCAAAATATACTTAAAGTAGCCTACCAAAAGTGAAAGTACTCATTATGCATGTCCATTTCAGAGTTTATATTTCATCCCGTATTCCTGGAGCTAATTTGAACTTCTTTATATATTGTTGGGTATTGCCATAGTCACATATCATAATTTAGTTGATTTATATTTTGTATTATTAATCTGAATCTTCAAAGTAACCAGGAACTAAAGATGTCAAATAATACAACACCTCTGTAAAGCAGGGGAGCAGCATAAAGTTGTAGCTCCAAATTTTATTTAAGTACTAGGCCTACTTGAGTATGTACTTAGCTCCACAACTGCCTAAATGCTTATCCCAGTGGAACAGTAGGCATAGGTAGTTGTCATACTGCAATTATCTTTACCAAAAAAGGCTGTGGCTACCTAATGACCTGTAAATGTCGTTGTCACAGGAAACAGTATGTTGCGTTAACGTGAGCAGAGTTATGGTGTGACAAAGTGTGGGCTGGTGACTGGAAAAAAAGGTCTAGAGCTATAGTTAAGGTAGTTCAATGCCCCCCAGTGATGGCTGCTGTGGTGCAATGAAATCATTACTGTGGCATTGTTTAGCACTATAGACTGATCTTTGTGTATGTGGAGGTGTTAAACACAGGAAGTGGTTCAAGTGGTTCATCAAGCCAAATGAGAGAGAAGCAAAGCCCCAGCAATGATGTGAAAAAGGCTTGCATGTCAAGACTCCACTTAGGGCAGGACCGAAAGCTAAATCCATTTGTCTCTGTGTTTTAGTGGCCCCCGTAGAATTGTCTATGTGAAAAAGTTGTCAAATAAAGTTGAGAGATACGCTTGGCTCCCACCTAAGCAATGAGAGAGGCTCTCTGTCGGTTTCAAACTCTCTGTCTCACTCTCTCTCTAAGGGGCAAGTTAAACTCTGAGACTGATGGATTTAGCTCCTGTCCAAGCACAAATGGAGACTCTGGAAACAAATGTTTTCCACCTGCTACTCGAAGGTCTGCTACTCTTTTCAGTCAGCCAGTCAAGGCTTTGACCAGAATAACTCTGCCTCCATTTTGTCAGAAAGGCAACACATTCTGCACATTGAGAAACTATGAGAGTAGCCTACTGCACACGTGTGCTCAATCGTGCACACTGTCACACAGAAACACACACTCACACTGAGGCAGAGTTGAGCTGCCTGCACTTTGTCATGCGCTATGTTTGATGTGCAGTGAACTCTGATTAAGGAGAAGTACAGAGAGATTCTAAATTGACATGTTGGTAGTGGTTAAAAGTCGCCCCCACACTCCTGTCATCAGATAGTTGCTCTGTTGCCGAGAGGCTTTTGTTGTCATGGCGATAACCAAATTGTGGCCTTCACTGCTAAATGATACCGCAAACTCATGCATCCCACCATACTGTATACTCACAGCTTATTATTCAGCAATGACATTCATTGAGGCATACGCTGGTGCTGATGTATAATTTCAAACATAATGAATGCCTTTTGCTCAGATATAACATATCAGCCTACTTTGGAACTTAAGAGACTTCTAATACACTTACACTTTTTATGGCGCTTTACTATAGGCTATAAATAACTATAGAGCAACAAACCTTTGAGAAGAAACATGGGGCCTGAGTACCTCTTTAGGGAAATCCGTTTAAAGGCTCTGAACACCAACATGTACCAAGTGTATGTCCCAGGACTGCGTGGGTATATATTTGATTGACTGACATCTTCTTGAGTCTTCTGTTAGCTTTGTTGCACCTGATGGCTTGACAAATTTGGACACCTTTGTTATTCTTATTAGTAGATAAAGATGTAAGACCTAATAAATACCATTAAAGCTCTGGCACACCTTTAACCTGAAAAGAGGACTAATCTGAAAACACGTATTTGGGTGTTGGCTATACAAAAGTGAAAAATGTAATAATTTGGCAAATGCAGTAGCTCCATGACACATTTTAAGTTGAAGAAATGAGATTTGTAAAGTTTGTACAGCCGGTGCCCCAATCTCTGCCAACAGAACACATATATAAACAAATCATTTAGTGTGATGTAACTGAGAAGCGGAATAATAGTAATGTATGTCCATTGTTATTCCAGCTATCCATTATTAACTGGAAACAACTGAGTATAAGAGCCTGAAATAATTATCCATATTTGTTTACCACATATATTTTCTTATTAAGTAACCATTACAATAAAATATTAGGTTATTTTATTTTCATTAACACAACACTGAAAAAATAGTGTGTTCATTTTCTTATTTTGCCCATCCTTTTATAATTAAGTTGAGCTCAATTCTTTCCCGTACAAACAACAAAAAGAAAATGCAGATGGTAAACAGATTCTTAGAATTTTTTTTTTATGTTTAACTATTTACATTTGATAAAAGTTAAATAAATATTAGTCAAAAATAGAAAATTACTTTGACTATTTATCTTGTGAATACTTTTACAAAAAAATAAAAAAAATATCGTATGTCCTTTGCCATTGTATATTGTTTAATAAAGTTTTGATTTAAAAGGTAAAAAATGCGCCTCACTCCCTCTACTTGAATCTCGACCGGGCAACGTTCGTCTGCTACGTGACATTTGGTTAGTTTACTGAATTTAATAAATATGTTTCATGTGATAGCGTTGTGAATACTTAGGTATTTTTTAGTGAGAACTTTAGAAGAAAAAAACCCCTAGACCGCAACTTTTGTTTTTGAGCGGCATGACGCAGTTTGTTAATTAGCTAGCTAACATTAGCTTGATGTGTATGTTAATTAACATTAGTCAAGCTGTGTGTAACTCACCTACCTGACTTGCAAAATGACTTGATAAGCCCTGGTATGCATTTTCTGTTTGACAGGTGTAACTACCAAAATGACGAGTGGGGACATTGTTTATGACAAGATCCACTTCAGGCACGACCCAAAATGGAGCGGCCGCCTGGGGCCTACAGAGGGGGGCGGGGTGCTGCTCTGTGTGGCCTGTGTCATTGAAATGATTGACAGTGACGATATAGCGGTGAGGAATACATGATAAAAACTTTTTTTTAATTTTTATTGTTTATCTTATTTGAATATGAAGCGTTTCTTTTACTAATGTTAATCCTTCCAGTATTTGACAGCACTGAGAGGACCAGGATGAGCTTCGACCCTCAGGCCAGTAGGATCCTGAACAATGGGCACTGCCTCCACATTCTGCTTCATGATGAATCATGCACAAGATCTAGGAGCTGATGGAATTACATTTCAGTGGAATTATACCTCACAACTTGATGTGACAAATAAAACGGATTGAATGATTGGTGTATGTTAAGTTATAGCTAGGTGTGTGTGTGTGTGTGTGTGTGTGTTATCCCCTATCATTTCCCGTTTTAGGTATCCTTTGGGATTAGGATAGGACATTATCCTGTTGATTTCCCTTGATGCACAGGCTTATTTACCCTGCCATATCTGTCTCCCGCCTGTCTCCGCTCTGCAGTCAGTGAGGAAGTCTTTTGCCCTGTCTGGTATCAGTGGTGTGCTGAAGTGTTCTCCGGGGGCCTTGAGAGAGCTGCTTCGACAGGACACCAGAGTCTCTCTGCATTTTACAGCTTCTCTACTAGGTGAGAGGTAGTGGAACCTGCATACATACTTTCGTCTCCCATCTGTTCTCGCTTTGTTGTTGCAAATATTAAACTGATAAATCGTAATGTGGGCATGTGTTTGTAAGGTCACTTAACAAGAAGCATCCACAAACAGTAAGTGTGACTGAAAATTGCACAGATCCTCTATTCGATATTGAGCATCACTAACCAGCACTGGTTGTTCTTGGCATCTTGCTGGTTCGTATGAGAAACAATCTTGGAACTAATCTCCACTGGATTAATCCACAGTCGTGCTAGTGCTGCAGTCACATCACTCCTTTTCTGCGAGGCCAGACTGAACAATGAGACAGATAGACAACAATAGATCTTATCACATTACCTGAGCAGTAAGACACAGAAATGTTTTTGCATAGATAATAGAGTAGATAATAGAGTTGACATGCTGTTCGCAGCTTTTCGTTTGTGTTATAATCAAAGTACACACTTGCCATCTGTGTATTGAACCATTAAATTACATTACATTACATTAACTGAAGAGCTGGGCAGATATTTGGGTATTACATTTGGTTCCTGTTGATGTAATTGATGTTCCTATTTCAGCCACATTAAATCAAATGTGAAATTGTATTGTCATTGCAGAATTTAATTATGTAACTAATTGATACTCTAAAAATCATTAACATGGGTTGTATTCAAGTCGACAGTTTTGTTTCTGGCTGTCTAAATATATTATGCTGAATAAGCTATCAGCAGATTCTAAAACGGCATAGCAATGCAATTATTACTTTATTATGAAACAATGATTGATGAGAATCTTTGAGCGGGCAATGAATTGGTGCAGCACTCATGCTTGCATACAAGCAGAGTAGCTATAATGGCCCTGTATTGTGGTTAATACTTGCCAGGGCCAGTACATTATCCTCCCCACAAGGAACTGCCCAGTCTTCTGTAGGAGATGTCAGGAGGATGGCAGGTGCAAAGCACTGGTGTGTTAGTTTATGAAATCCTTACTCTACCCCTGCTATAAGTAAACCTCAGTGTGCTGGATTAATTTCACTAAGTTATTGCTGAATAAAGCATTATGCCATTTGAGCTCCAATCAAATCAGGGCAATGAGAGGATATGTGGCTAAATGATAAGCCAGTAAAAGCTCTGACCAATTTGAAGGAAAAAAACACTAAGAAAGCCATTACAGTGCTTGTGCAATGGTCTGCTGAACTGAGCTTCACCATGTGCCGAAAGGAGCGTAATCCAATGTAAAGATGCCTTTCATCACCACCACTACATGTAGTCCCTTTTTTTTAACTTTTTTTTTTAAACATGCTTGTATGGTTGTATTTACAGGCGAAGACACAACATTTTTTTTTTAAATCATTTTTTACACTTCATGACATGACATTTTTACGCTTCATGACATGGCAATTTATGCTGCTATATATTTTGGAAATCCTGCAAAACTGACTCAAAATTCAATAGATCTGACACTTGCTACTGATAAAACAGGTTCCATTTGGGCACGGACTGTGCAGTATGATCAATTAGACCTCAACATGAATTCCTGTTTATTGTCTTTTTATACCATGTATCATCTAATTCGTCAAGCTATCATAACTCTTAACCTAGTTTGTCCCTTTTTAACGTATGAGTGTTCATCTTTTTCTTTATATAGCTTTGTCAGATCTCTGTACTTCACAATGGGTTTGTGAAGTAGGCTATGCTCTTTAATCTAGCCTGTCATCACTGTTCTGTCCCTAGGGATGCTTCACACCGTGGAGGACCCAGCTACTCTGGAAAAGGTTGACCAAGGTGAAGAAGTTTTCTGTGTGTGTGTATGTGTGTATGTGTGTATGTGTGTCTGTGTCTGTTTGTCCATCCAAACCATACACCCTACCCTACTCACATTACACGCACAGACTTTTTGTGTAGTTTTTATAACACAGATAGTGTAAGAGTGCACGCACACACACACACTGGCTATGAGTAACCTTTATTCTCAAAGACACTTACACAAGAATTCTTTGTGACTGTGAAAATGGTCACTGATGGTTACCTAGGTGATTTTACATTGACTCCACGTACCTATTTCTAAATTTCACGTTTTTGAAGGATTTGACCTTGTTTTGTTGATATTCTTTTACTGCTACACTTTGCAGTACCTTTTCCTTTTTCGTCTGTTTGGTCTGCTATTAATAGGGAAGTTTTGTCTTAATGTTACCTCTTCAGTAAAGTAGTTTTTAGTGCACAGTCACATTTGTCTCACTGCAGCGGAGTCTTTCAAAATGTAAAAATGTTTTGCTAAGTGGAAATTACCGAATTATTTTATGGTAGCTGTCTTAAAATTAAGGACCATGTTGCTGTAATAGTAGAGTGATTAACATTTGACACTGCTTTTGCTCTTTGCACAGATAATGTGTGAAGGAGACATTTTAAAACTCGTTGAGCCTGTTATAGATAATTCTGACAAAAAGTATGTGTGTGTCAGGAGAAAAAAATTGAAGTGGAAAGAAAGCTAGGATACCTTGAACTGTTCAATTTTTCTCTTTCTTATAAAAGCGGGAAACTGTACCAAATTGTGGTGTTTTTTTAATAAATGCTTTAATAAGTGTTTTTTTTATGTTTGTGTACATTATGTGTAAATGCATGCGTTTGTGTGTTTTTATGTGTGTCAGTGCTGGTTCAGCTGCTTTTGGAACTCCAGAGTGAGATGTCCTATCGCTTCGTTTTGGATGAGATACACAAACAGGTGACACCAACACATTTACAGACATATAGAAAAACATTACTTCTCATCTACACATGCAGCCACAGAACACGCATTAAGCATCTTAAATTCATATTCAACAGCACTTGTGAAGTATCCTATCATATAATATGTTAACATGTAACATATCCTCCCAGTATATGTTGTTTAGTAAACAGACAGTGTGCACGTCTCCCTCTTGCTGGTGTTTAGTCACTTCTAGGGGAGGCAGTAGTGGAAAAGGCCCGTTCAGCAGCCAACCCTGCAGGTGGAAAATAGTTAAGCTGTTTTTTAACTGATGATGACAGCAAGGTACAACACCAGCTAGAGGGGCAGACAGGTCTCATTTTTGTTACTAGAATAGAGCCTAATTAGAAGGATTCAAAGTGCTCATATTATGCTTTTTTGGCTTTTCCGTTTCCTTTATTGTGTTATATATCTTTTTGTGCGCATTATAGGTTTACAAAGGGAAAAGCCCAAATCCCCCCTCCCCAAAAGGGACTTACCATCTACCAGAGAATACACTGTTCACAAACTGCTTCAAACAGCTCTATTTTAGTTCAGCCTTTACTTCCGTGACAAATGTTCTTCACTTTGTAACACACGTTATAATGCACACCTAGCGGTGCACGCCCTCATGCTCTGCAACGGACTAGCTAGCAGTTCTTACCTAGGTACTGCGCATGTGCGCATCCCAACAAAGGTGGAACAAAAGTGCATGTCCTCGGGGCAACCTCTACCTTACCCAGGGGAGTGTGCACCCCATGAAGGCTAAGTCCTTTGCATCAGCTCGGGTTCAAGTCCGACTTGCGGCCCTTTGCTGCGTGTCGTTGCTTATCTCTTTCCACCCTTTCCTGTCTATTTACTGTCACTATTAAATAAAAAGGAAAGCCCCTTAAATTAATCGTAAAAAAAAAGAAGAAGTGCGTGGCCTCATTCGATAGCTAAAACAGAGAGCTCAACACACAGGTTGAAAAGAGGAGCTGCAGCAATGTGCAAGAATAAAAAAAAAATTTAACCTATTCTGGTTCGTAAATACAATTATGAACTTGAAAATGAGCATAATATGAGCACTTTAAATAAAATGGTACTTCAGCAACCAACTGTTGAGAATGCAGATTTTAAATGTGAGTAGTGGAAAATGAAGCACGTTTGTTTTCTGAATTCTGAAAAAGAATGAATTACATGTAAGATACGCATGTTTTTATGGTATTGCGGAAGTCAAATGTTTACAATGCCTGCTCTGCTGCTACAACTGCCCCAAAAACAGGATTTAAAAGTCCTACATAATATATCATAGAACACTGACTGCTACTGTTTTTATTATCAACATTGTCTATTCTGTAATTTGTCTTTAGCTACATCCGCACTACTACTACTACTACTACTACTACTACGTTTACAATTTAAACCAGTTTAAAACAATCTCTGTCCTCACAAGCATTTGAAAAGTACCATTTCAGAACTAATCTCTGTACATTTAAATGCTTGAAAACACATATCACAGACCATTACACTGGGCATGCACGTGCTGATAACACGCCTGGACAAAATCTCTTGAGTAATAGCTGGCCTCTTGCGCATGTAGGCTGTATATAAAAGGCTGGATTTAACTGCATCAGAGCTGCTAACATTGATAAATGTTGAATAAACCACCGGTAGTCAAGGCTGATGTTGGCTGTTTTCTTCAGAAAAAGGGTCACCTGCTAGGGGTGTGACGAACCACGTAAGGAAACGCTGGGACTGATGAGAGCCACTTAAGAACCAAACATGGGTGTCTGTGTCATTGTTACCAGTAGTTTCCATTTCTGTCCGTCCAGACTAAAACACAAACCAGAGTTTTCAAACTAAAACGGGGTCAGCAGCATTTCCAAATTACTCTGTTTTAGCGGCTCGGGAATGCCAGCGTATTCTGGACGCCAGGCCTTAACGTAGCAAAACTAAAAAGTGTTAGTGTGGTTGTAGCCTTGATTATCTTTTGTAATACTTACTAATTTCTGCTTACAATGTCAAATACTGTCTTTTTGTCTAGTGTATCTGATATTTGTTGATCTTGTGCAATATGCTGTGAAACTTTGCATTGTTGTATATCTATTGTTATTGAATTTTTTTGTGTGTTTCCCTGACCAGCTAAATGACCAGCTCAGTGTGAAGGGTTCCTTGCCCACCTTCAACTTCTTGGGGAACCTAGTGGAAGCAGTTCCCAACGTGGCCCATAGTCTGGTGACTCAGTATGGTGAGTAAAACTTGAACAGACAACCAGTCATGTCTCAGCAGTTACACAGGCACTGGTGTAGAAACAGCAGTGTGCTTTCATTTTCTTTGTAAGTTTCTTACATGGTCATGATTAGCACTTACAGGCCAAATCAACAAAGTTGCACCAAAAGCTGCTGTTTAAAAAAAAACATGGGAGTCCACTTTGGTGTCAACATTGCTTTGTTAGACGGCAGAAGATAAACAGCTTTTGTAATTTGAAATGTCAGATTGACATTTAGAGAGTTGCATATTCTTTTGGGGAAGACACGATGATCCATGAATACAATTTGGTTTCGGTCAGTTCAAAAACATGCAAATGAGTTCTCATCATGCTGTCACATACTCTCATGTCTATCTTCACTGTGCCATCTGAAAATAAAAATTGAGTAGAAAAATAATGTGACACAAGCAATTCACCTCAAAAGCTGAGATCCAAAAAATAAATTAGAAATATTACAGTTTACTTCAAATGAAAGAGAACAAAATGAAAGTATTAGTGCTGTCAGTTAAACGTGTTATTAACAACGTGCACGAAAACCGATTTTAACAGCGTCAATTTTTTAATCACAAGATTAACGTTCTTTTTGGCCTAGCAAACTTAGTCATTTTTTTTCACATGCTGTTGCAACAACTAGTAACGTTAGAAAAACTACAACACCATACTGGATCTAGCTAGACCAGAAACAAAAGAACCAGTGCGCCGCACACACTTGTTTGGGCTTGTGAGCCGGCCAAACAATAATGTTAAGTTTTGATTGGATGGCGAGCGTGAAACGCCGAAATGGATGTCAATAAGATTCTGAATTGAAAGATTACTTTTTAAAAGTTGCCAAAACCATTTTTTCAGCCAAGCATCATCAAAGTATTTTTTTCACCCTTTTATTGATGGACAGTGTTACATTGTGTGAGAGATGATATATATGATATAGGATATATATATATATATATATATATATATATATATATATATATACACACACACACACACACACAGAGTGAGGCAGGTGAACACCCTGCTATTTTGCAAGTTCTCCCACTTAGAAATCATGGAGGGACCTGAAATTGTCATCGTAGATGCATGTCCGCTGTGAGAGACATTATCAAAAAATAAATCCAGGAATCACAATGTATGATTTTTTAACTATTTATTTGTATGCTACAGCTGCAAATAAGTATTTGAACACCTGAGAAAATCTATGTTAATATTTGGTACAGTAGCCTTTGTTTGCAATCACAGAGGTCAAACGTTTCCAGTAGTTTTCACCAGGTTTGCACACACTGCAGAAGGGATTTTGGCCCACTCCTCCACACAGATCTTCTCTAGATCAGTCAGGTTTCTGGGCTGTCGCTGAGAAACAGAGTTTGAGCTCCCTCCAAAGATTCTTTATTGGGTTTACGTCTGGAGACTGGCTAGGCCACGCCATAACCTTGATATGCATCCTTGATTAATTGCGAGTTAACTATGGCGTTAATGCGATTAATCACGATTAAATATTTTAATTGTTTGACAGCACTAGAAAGTATATTACATTTTTTAGCATCTCTTTTTCTCTTGGCACAGGGATATCCACAAATCAGTCACAACAGTCTATATTGACCTTCAAATGTACATTTCTTAATGCATAGAAATAGTTGTATTGTGTCTACCTTTGAATTAGTCTTTGCCATGCTGTACCCTATTCCACTCTTGCTTCTTAAAAAATGTCATAAAACTGTATTTTTCATATCCCCTGCACTTTCTCAATTCAATGTCTATAGCTGCTCTGACCTTTTCAATTACTCTCCAGCTGCATTGAGATAACCGTGCGGCGTCCACACTTAAAATTCGGTCTGCATTGCCAATCCCATGCTAAATCATGCTGAAAATATAAAAAGCTACACAAGTTGTAAATACATGATCATCCAACCTCTCCCCTTAATCTTCCACATATATGGATATGTTTATATCTTTATATCTATGTACAATTCAGCAGCCCTCACCACCCCACCCACACAAAAGCCCCAATTTCTACACCAGCCACCTGTGTGATGTCCGTCTACTCACTGAACCATTACGCCACTTTGTTTAATGGGCACCGATAATCAAATCAAAGTGGATGTGTGTTGTAGTGTGCTTGTGTCATGCCTGAATGCTTGTTATTTAAAGGCAAGCGTGAGTGTGTGCCTTGTGCCAAATAAATAGGAAGCATAGTTATTTTACTATGCTGCGTGTGTCCACCTTCATGTATTTTCATGAGTTCCACAAGTTTCACCTGGGCAACCAAAGGTAGTGATGGGTTGTTGACTTTGTGTGTTTCTGTCTTTAGTCTGTCACTCAACAAGTCTCTGTGGGGCTGTTAGGACTAAATAGCACAGAAAATGACAGCGAGAGCCCAGAGCACCCAACACTAATGTCTGCCTCTCTATCTCACTGATTAACCCCTCAGTTTGTATCACCCTTATGCTTTTCTCTGCCTGAATCTTTATCTCTATCCATCTATATATCTGTCTATCTGTTTGTCTGTCTGTCTGTCTGTCTGTCCCCCCTCCTTCTGCATTGCTGGTGTCTTGCTCCCTTAGGTGCTAACTGAAGACTGGATACAGACTAAATTAGAGAGCAGGGAGGAGAGTCAGTGAGATAAGGAAAGAGGAAGGCAGACAAAGATAACGAGTAAGATAAGGGACAATTGGACAGACTGCAGTAGTTCTCAGAGGTTGAGATGACCAGAGTTCCAAAATCCAAGAATTAATTTATGAAGAACGAACATATTTCTGATTAGACTACACATAAATGCTTCAGTGGGCGGCTGTGGCTCAGTGGTAGAGCGGTTGCCTGCCAATCGAAAGGTTGGTGGTTCCTTCCCCGCCCCTGCAGTCATTGTCGAAGTGTCCCTGGGCAAGACACTGAACCCCAAGTTGCCCCCGGTGCCGTGCATCGGAGTGTGAATGTGTGTGAGTGTTTATCTGATGAGCAGGTGGCACCTTGTACGGCAGCCACAGTGTATGAATGTGTGTGAATGGTGAATGTTTCCTGTAGATGTAAAAGCCCTTTGAGCAGTTGTTAAGACTGGAAAAGCGCTATATAAATACAGTACATTTACATTCATTTTTGGCAGATCAGTCTGCTATTTTCATCTTAGTTTCTGTGCAGACATTTGAAAGAAAGATGTGCAAAGAAAGATTTTCAGCTTGGGGGGGGGGGATATTTGGCTGGCTCAAACTAATGCCCTTTGTAAAAAAGCCAGAGAGGTTTAATTAAGCAGGCTGAGGCAACAAGTGCAAAAAACAACAGAGAAATACTGTAGAAAGCAGAGCACTAGATGACGAGAGTGGTATCTCACAGTGTTACAGTGGGGGCAGCAAAGCAGTATTAAAGGCAAACGGGAATGAACCTTTGTTTTTCTCTTGTGAAAGAAAGCAAAAGAAAAGCATTTCATGTTTTTTTGTTTCAGTCCTTTGTGCGTCTGTTTCTGTGTATAAAATTTGAAACACAGTACGTTTTTTATTTTACGCCCATCCTTTCACAATTGTGTTCTTCAATTCCATCCTCTGTTCGTAGAGGTCTTATCTGCCTCCTCCCTCTGTTCCTTTTACGCTCTCTCCTCTCTTTTTGCCTGGCTCTCATCTTAGCCACCTCATACATTGTGGTTTAATCAAACATGTCTGGGAGCCTCTTTGCCTCACATGGGTTTTGATCTGCTTCACAGAGCAGCTGGGTTTGGGCTATTTGCTCTACTACACTGACATCACTTTCTTTCTCTATTCTAAACTCTCTCTGTTCCTCTGTCTCCTTCCACCTCCAGCTCTGCTCACGCCTTCCTCTCTCTAGCTACTTCTGTCTCTGTCTCTCTCTGTCTGTGTCTCACCTTCCATCACGTGTACCCTTATTTTTTCTTAGCTTCTCTCCAAGAGTTTCTTTCTATTCTCTTTTTCCCTTCTTGTGTTGCTGAATCATGTTAGAGAGTCAACCTGAATGTGCCCCTTTTTCTACCCCTATGTCTGTTTTTTAAATTTCCTTTTTTACATTAGATTACATAACATTTAGCGGATGCTTTAATTCAAAGTGACGATACAATTGCTATATATGTCAGAGGTTGTACTGGAGAAAGTATGGGTTGAGGGTCTTGCTCAGGAACATATGGGCTGATGTATTGCAGTGGGAATCGAACCCGGATCTCCCACATCAAAGTGGTCTCATATCCATTGTTTTACCCCCATACTATTCTCATGAAATATTGTGGTTGACCCAGTTTCCCCACACGATCATGTATGTATCCTCTTCTTTTTTCCTGTGTATTCCTTCTGTATGTTCATGTGTACTCATGCGTCTCTCATCTCTGTCCACCAGTGCCCTTGCTGGAGCATCTTTGCTCGGCCTTGCTTTACCCAGACGAAGCGCTAAAAGCTTCGGCCCTATATGTGTGGCTCAAACTGTTTGGGACAGCTGGGGGCTCGGCAGCCCAGTCCTTACCCATCGCCATCAGGGACAGAGTGTGTATCCTGTTGCTGCAGACCTTGGCTAATGCCACTTCCCCCCAACTCATCAACAACTGCGTCGGTGAGAAAAAACATCTGCCCCTGTCTGGAGCAAAACCAGCATATATTTTATATTAAAATATTCTACTTGAACTGAAAGTTTTAATGACCACGTGTGTGCAAAGCTAGTTTTCTGAGTTTTGAGCCTTTTTTCCTTTTTGGCAAAACTTACTTTCTTAAAGTAATGACGGTATCAAAGTATACTTAGGCGCATCATTAGGTGCCTGGATGAAAAATGCACTAGATAGACTAAGTGGGATCGAGCTGCTATCTTGTAAAGTTTTTAAGTTGTTGAGATCAGCATAGCATGCTTAGCTTAGGCAAGCATGAAAATACTATGATCAAGCCAACATAAAGGGGAAGATGTTATAAGAAATGAATGAAATTTTCAGCTAAGCACAACATTAAGTAGTATGGGGACTGAGTGAGGGAAATGCTATTTTAAATTTGTTGTCACGTATGAAACAGTCATAACTGACTCCCAGCGCCCTGGGAGGGTATTAGGATGGGGACTAATAGAGTGTGGACTTGAAGGCGGAGTAAAAGGCGGTATATCGTGGGTGGCAATTATGTTTTTTCATGTGAGTTTATTATGCAAAGATAGTCACTTTAAAAGGGGCTCTACTTGAAATACTGAAGAAGAAGAAAAACAGCGGGCTGAGATTGCCTCCACACTGCTCTTACAGACCACTCCCCAATATGTGAACGGAGTGTGATCATAAGAGGTATCCAATGGCAGGGTTATTATTAATCAAATAGAGCTGTTTTATCGGTCCTTCCAGAAAAATGCAGAGTTTTTTGTGATTGTGAAAAAAATGCGGGCCCCGCATAAATATGTGAACTGGCTGATCATGCATTGAATTATGCAATCGCATAATCACGTTTTTCTTGTTTGTTTGGGTTGTAAAATTTTATCTAAAATATAAAAAGCCATGAATTAACACAACCAGCATCTTTTTCAGCTAAGATTAATATTGTACTTAAGGGTGACACTAGATGGAGAAAGGAAAGATTATATACTGAGATGAAAGAGTGTTGGTATCTTGTAGTATCTTGAGTTAAAAAGATAATAAGCTTGCCAACGGGTGATAACCAAAATAGAGCTATTGAAAAGTAAAGGGAGTAATTTCCCTCTAGAAATTTGAAGTTGTTTTATCTCTGTAGTAACTTGGGAAGGAGGTGGGATGCACTGTGGGCTTGGAAAAGCGGTGCAAGGTTGATTTACGCCATATTTTAGGGTAGCTGCAGTTGAGCTCTTGCGGTTGTTGTTTGTAATTTTGAACTGGTTTAATCTTAAAGGTTGGTGCACATGGTGCTCTTTGGATGCTTTTGTATAGACCTTAATGGTCCCCTAATACTCTATCTGAAGTCTCTTTACCCAAATTCAGCCTTGGTGCAGAATTACAGCCACTAGAACCAGTCCTACAATAAGCTTTCCTTAGAATGGGCCATTTCCAAATTCTCTGGGCGTGCAAAGCAGAGAAAGGGGAGGTAACCTTGCTCATAAGGGGCAAGATTCCAGACATTAAGAAATCAAATACGCTTTTTATAATGTTTAAAAATGATTTCTTGTGTTTTATTACTTTTTCTCCAGATGGCTGGAAAGAAAAAGAAAATCCATGCAGCTGGGAAAAATTTAATTGCTAATTACATGCCTGTTTATTGCATTTTAGTTTGAGTTCTGTTGTGGATCCTTTTCCCAAGATTGATTTTTTTATCATTGCAGACATTGTCTGACATCCATGCATTCATGTCTGACAAGTGCATACCATCTCAAATGTATTTTTCCCCATGTCTCTGTGTTAACGTGATAGGATTTGTTTATTTATATTTTTGATTTGCAGAATGTTGAGCTTTGTCATCAGTGTCTGTTTTTACACCAAAGTCCTTCATCTGTTAGGCCTGCTGTGGTTGTTGGTGCAGCTGGGAGAGACCGTGTCAGTTTTGATGAACAGCCCCGGCAATCAGATCATGTGCCATGAGAACCAGAACAAGAGCCAGGTCCTCTGCCAAAACCAAGAGCAACAGTCCCCTGACCAATGCCCTCTGCCTCTCATACTGAAAAAGGTCTCTGTCCAAACATCCTGTTCTCACCCCCAAGACCTTTTGACACTGCCGATAATCATAACAAGAACCACTAATCCTGGATTAATGTGCCTTTGAATAGGGGTTCAGGGAGGGTTTACCTTGGACAAATATTTGTTCTTCATGTCTGGGAAATAAATGTGCAGATTACATCTAGTTAGATTCTATCAGTTGTGACTCACATTACATCACAGCTCATGACGTTAGTGTTTTTTATGTTGCAGATCACCATTGTGTGTTGAGCTATAAAACCTGTCCATTTAACCCAATTATCACCCAAATCTAAATTATTTCCCAAAACATAATTGTAGTGTCACTTTTAGGTTTAAATCTACCACATAAATGAACTGTTTTAATCCTACATAGCTCTTGTAAAATACAGGGAATTTAGAAGGCAAAAAAAATAAAAAATAGGGCTGTGTTGTTGCAGTTGCCAAGACAAACATTAACAGTGCTACACTAAAACTAAAAAAGAAAAAAACATGAAAACTCTTGCAGCTAAATCCCGAGCCAATAAGACAATCGTCTTCTCTTAGATTGTCCATTGGGTGGATTGTTATTGAAACATGTGGTCATATACTGTACACTTTGTCCATCTCAGGTTTAATGGAAAATGTTGGGCTCATTTTTAGATTCAGTGTACCTTAGTAAGTTCCAACACATAGTGTAGATCCCATTAACCTCACTCATAAAGACAAGACAGATCAGTAATGTTATATAATAACACATAATTGTAATGTTGATATTTTTCCTCCCCCAATGCTGGATGCTAGACTGGGATAGATAATATGACAATTAACCATTTCTTCTTGGCTTAGACATTTCTTAAAGTAGTTTAGATGGGCCAGAAATCATGTAAATCTGACAAATATAAAAAAGAAGCTAATTCTGATCATTCATGCTTCTAATTGCATGTACATGCAGGGTCATGGTGCTGATGTTTGACAGACTTTGACACATTCATAGACTAAGATAACAAACAGTCAGAGCATAGACAGTGTCCTGACGATGAGAGACAGACAGTTGGCAAAATACTGTTTATCTACTATCTCATCAGAAGCAACCGAAGAACAAAGAAACCGTACTTTCTGTATATTAACTCTATGGAATTGCCATGTGTCTTAAATGATTGGCGTATTCTAATAAGCCATTTTTTTCCAGTTGCTGTTGAGTGGTGATGAGACGTTGCAGGCGACCAGTGCTAGGTGTATTGCATCCATCCTGGTTCATTCTCCGACTCAGTGCAGTGCTCCCTTCATCAAGGCTGACGTACCTGGTGATATGCACACAAAGACACAGTGGCTGGGACATTGTAGCTATATAAGCTGTTTGTGATTTGTCTTCTGCAAATACTTTCCTCTGCCTTCGTCTACATTCCCTTTTGACTCCCTCTCTGTGTCTAAGTCTTTATTATTTCTCTTGTTGTGTCACTGTGTATCTCCCTTTCTTCCTGTTAGTCTTTGATGCTTTCTCCTCGGTTTTGCATCTCTCTTTAGCGCTGTAGGGGTTCTCATTGTGTTTTTTTCTTGCATCAGACTTTAAGAATATGATTTTAAAAAGAATATTACCATAATTTTTTGTTTTTCATTGGGCTAAATTTGGATGAAACATTACACCCTGTTTTGAAAGTAGTATTATGATGCTACTGAAGAGTATTATAGTGTAGTAACATTAATCCCTGTTCTCTCTTTCTCTCCCGACTTTATTTCTTTAGCTCTTCACACAAGTTCTCTTTTTCTCTCCATCTCTCTTTTTCCGTATAGAGTTTCTGTTTGACCGTCTGGCCAGTAGCAATAGTGAGGTTCTGCTGTGGTCTGCCTATAGCTGTTTGGTGTTACTGACCAACGACCCACTCTTCTTCTCCCAGTGTCACTCTGTCTATGGTGAGCGAGTTTAGACAGATCAGAAACATTCCCGAGGAGCGATCGTCTCATCTCGGTTTTTTTGGTGACAGTGTCACTGTAGATATTCAGTTTTGGGTTGCGTGGTATATTGCTTGACATCTGAAAATAATTGCTGATGGACAATTGATGGAAAGACGGTGACAGTTTCTGCCTCATACTTCATCCAGACTTCATACATCACAGTTTGAGTTTTTAGGCATCTGCTACGAGCACCACAGTTACATTACTATTAGGGCTGGGCGATATGCAGAAAATCAGATAAAAAAGTATTTTGACCACATACCTCAATGTGGATGTTGTGACAATATTGTAGGGTTAACAATTGGTGCTTTAACAAAATAGCTTCACAATTGCATTTTAGATAAATAATCATGAATAATGTGGATATAATGACTAAGTGGGTAAAGACAAGTAATAGCCTAGACAGCTAAAACAATCTGGTAAATTCAGAAAATGACATCACTTTATTGTAATGCAGCCTTTAAAACCAGCAAAAGACAAAACTTGAAGGTCCCATGGCATTAAAATTTCACTTTATGAGGTTTTTTAACATTAATGTGCGTTCCACCAGCCTGCCTATGGTCCCCCAGTGGCTTGAAAAAGCAATAGGTGTAAACCAAGCCCTTGGTATCCTGCTCTGCCTTTGAGAAAATGAAAGCTCAGATGGGCCCATCTGGAGTCTAACTCTTTATGAGGTCATAAGTGGCAAGGTTACCTCCCCTTTCTCTGCTTTGCCCACCCAGAGAATTTGGCTCACCCATGAGAGAGACATCATGGCTTTCAAATGGGCAAAGTGGCAGTTGGTTAATACCACACCCCCAGCCTCCAACTAGTCCCCCCCCCTCTCCTCAAAAGTCACAGACTCAAATATGGCACATACTAAGGAAAGCTCATTGTGGGACTGTTTCTAGTGGCTGTAATTCTGCACCAAGGCTGAATTTTGGGAAAGAGACTTCAGATACAGTATTAGGGGACCACTAAGGTCTATATAAAAGAGACTTCAGATACAGTATTAGGGACCACTAAGGTCTATATAAAAGAGACTTCAGACACAGTATTAGGGGACCACTAAGGTCTATATAAAAGAGACTTCAGAAACAGTATTAGGGGACCACTAAGGTCTATATAAAAGAGACTTCAGACACAGTATTAGGGGACCACTAAGGTCTATACAAAAGAGACTTCAGACACAGTATTAGGGGACCACTAAGGTCTATATAAAAGAGACTTCAGATACAGTATTAGGGGACCACTGAGGTCTGTATAAAAGAGACTTCAGATACGGTATTAGGGGACCACTAAGGTCTATACAAAAGAGACTTCAGATACAGTATTAGGGTACCACTAAGGTCTGTATAAAAGAGACTTCAGATACGGTATTAGGGGACCACTAAGGTCTATACAAAAGAGACTTCAGATACGGTATTAGGGGACCACTAAGGTCTATACAAAAGAGACTTCAGATACAGTATTAGGGGACCACTAAGGTCTGTATAAAAGAGACTTCAGAAACAGTATTAGGGGACCACTGAGGTCTATATAAAAGAGACTTCAGATACGGTATTAAGGGACTATTAAGGCCTATTTAAAAGCATCCAAAGAGCACTATGTCATGGGACCTTTAAGCCTTTACGATATTACGATATTTAAAATCTAAGATGACATTTAGTCTCATATCACAATATTGATGTAACAGCAATATATTGCCCAGCTCTAATTAATATACAGCTACTTTAGACTGTGTTATTAATTAGACTGATAGTGCTATTGAAACTATTTATAATAGACAGCATGTTAGACTAAATTGCCACAGAGACTAGTAGTAATCACAAAATTGAATTCTTATTTTGCATCCCTAAGACAAATCGTAATGAATATTGTTAGGACACACAGATGCATTTTTGTTTGTGTGCCTTTGGTGTTTTCCATTACAGCAGATTATATGTTTGTTCTTAAATACTGCAGCACTTCATCGTCACCCCAGAGAATTTGTTTGAAAAACACTTGCAGTGCAAACTTAATTTATTAGTACACAGGATATCTGGTGTTACAATTCTCTGTGCTATTAAGTCCTTGCTCTAGCTCAGTATAAACATGGGATTGTTACAGCAGATTCTCTGTAGCCATAAATTACAAAATGTACCACTGTCACTGTGTGTTTGACGCGTGTGTGTGAGTGTGTGTGTGTGTGTTCTTACTTTGTAAAGTATTACATTAATGAGCATGGTGCTTCTTTCGATGCAGAAAGGAGTTGTGGCCTGTGGTGTCGTACAGTCTGAGCAAGCTTAGACAAATGTGTCTTTGTCTGTCTGATCATGTATTTCTTTGTCAATGAGTGTGTTTGTGTGTTAGGTATTGAGTCCCTGGTGCGCAGTGTGAAGGAGGCTCTGCAGCTGACCAACTTGGAAGTGCCGAAACAAGGTTTGCTGCTCCTTACTGAGATACTGGAAAGGTGAGATTGGTCTGTAATGTTGAGTTTTTTTGTGTGTTTTTTTTTAGTTGTCTGACTGCCTAAATGATTTCCCTGCACTGTTCCCACTTGCAGCTCCCTTGAAACATTACTGCACTGAGCATCTTTGTGTACTGACTTAAAATTATGTCCCGACTACACCTCAGCTTCTCTGCACTTCCAACAAAGCACTGTCACATTACAGGAGTATAGACAGAGCTGCAGCCAATAAAAATAGTTATGCTTTGGTTAGGCATAGTAGTTAGCTGCAGCTGTTAGATGCTGTCAAGACCTCTTACAGTTCATTCATATTCTGTCTTTATACTATATATAGCCCACTGGACTCGGAAGAAATATTTGTTATTGCTTTGAACTGCAGTTATAACAAAGCTAGTATTTGTAAAGCGTTTGCATGTTAATATCACCAAAACAACACACAATAATGCTCATGGTTCTTTTACACCGCTGTTATATTTGTACAAACACTCAACAGCATGTACAACTTCAGCTACATTGACACAGAGCTTCAACCTCCTGTAAAACATTGTAAATATGGTGCTCTGGAAAGTTTAATTTTATTAGAAATAGCTGCCGGCTGGTTTGCAGATGAAAATATATCACAAGCCAGTAAAACACTGTCATATTTCTGCAAGGTTGACATCATTTTAATGGAATGTTCCCTCGTCACATGGCAATGATACAAGGGATAAGAGATTTCCAATGGCAAGGGCAATTTGTCCTTTACACTGCGTGGAACAGTATAAAAAGTAGCCACCACCAGAGCTTTTAAATGCTGAACAAGCTAAACTGTGTGAGAGGACCAGTGTAAACTTGTCCATTAACAGTGCATATGTGTGATTGAGTGCTTTTGTGTTTGTGTGTGTACATGCTTGTCTGCAGCTGTTTTTGTGTGTGATGTTAAACTGTGTGTGTGTGTATGTGTGTGAGCATTTGTTATTCAGGATGTTTTATGTGACTACTGTTGTGATAACGGAGCCAGTCCACAACTGTTGTAGTGCCGCCTCATAGACCAGAGACAATACTCTGGTGATCTTTGTGACATCAGTAGGTTGTTACTATTTGTTCATTATGTGTCCCTGCACCAAAAGAGAGAAAATAAGTGTTAGTGTGTAAGTGAGTGAGACATATTACAGTGAGGGTTCATTGCAACTTTGCTAACAGTCACTGCAAATATTGCCACGTTATTATTAGGGGTGATCCGAGTACCCGGCTGAAACGAGTATCCGGTACGGATAAAGCACTTTTGCCGAGTACAAGTATTATACGAGTAATATGGGTCAATATCCGTGCTCGGATTGAATACAACTCCTCAACTGGCCGTGCAGCGTTCTGTGATAATCACAGCGCCCCCCCCCCGCCTACAAACCCGCCCGGATCAATCACACACACACACAGAACACGGAGAAATGCGCTCCCTCGGCCTCTCTCTGTCTCTCTCTCTCTCTCTCTCTCTTTCTCTCTCTCTCTCTCTCCCGCTCCGTCAGTCAATCGGGTCTGCGGATCTGTTCCGTTAACGTTTAGGGTTTCTTCAGCTTCAGGTTTGTTTTTAACTTTGGTTTGTAGTATTTACATATTAACCAGTAGATCTCTGGTGAACGTGGGCTTCAGACAAGCTGCTCGGTTTAAATGAAACTCCCGTTGCGTCTCTGCCATCGGAGATCTGACCACTTCCGGTTTAGGCCCCGCCCAGTCCGAGTACGGATACGGATACAGATAATTCATGTGGTAAACAGATACAGATAATGCTGTACTCGCTCATTCCTAGTTATTATATACGGTGTTATGGATAAATCAGGCAAACAGACAGACTGTCAGCTTTTTGATGGGCCTATATTAACATCAGAAACCCATATCAGCAAAAATTCTTTCCTTTCTCTGTACTTTTGGCATAGTTCTCACTGACTCATCTAATATCCACAGTACCATTTTAACTATCTTTATATTTGATTATTTGCTTACAACAGAGATCCAGTGGAATTTATCAGAGATGCCCAATTCAATTAGTCTGGCTTTTACCAGACCAAGCCAAGCGCAATAGATTTGAAATTGAGCATTGGTCTGGGGAGTCTGTAGACTGGCTAAACCCCGCCCACTCTGCTGTCGATTTAATTTTTACTTGACTGTGACGTAGAAGCGACAGCGGCATCAACGGGTTTGCTGCGCTTTGGTGGTGTCCAATGTGAGGAGATTGCAGAGTTGTAGCTCATAACACGTCATACGTCATACAGAAGTCTCTCGTTAGCATCTTATATGCTACTTGTCCAGAGGGAAGCATGCGCAACTCACAGCTTTACTCGTTGCAAAGTGACGCATGCGCAACTCAAATCTGCACTCGCCTCACATTGGGCAGTGACAGGTGGCGTTAGATGGCTGCTATGTTGAATGTAAACAAGAAGCTGATTGGTCGCTTGTCTATCGTCATCTTGTTAAACCCGCCAATAGCGCACCAGGTAGATAAGCCACTTTGTGATTGGTTCCCGCAAAATTGTGAACTGAAGCAGGAGAATTAAACATGCAGGTTTCCAACATGAGCTGCTGGGCAAAATCAAATCGCCGGCAGAGTGGGCGGGGCTTATCCAGTCTTTGTTTTACTGCTTACTCTAGGATCTGTTCTTCTAGCTGCTGGCAACAATTTAATAATTATGCTTGTATTGTATTATATCGCATTCATTTCTGAGACAATTTATAGTATGGTAAAATTTGGAATCGTTACAGCACTAGTGTGTTTGTGTGTGTATACAGGCAGCCCCCAAGCGAGCGTCTGTTCCCCAGTGGTCCAGGGTTTGTGGCAGTTTCAGAGGCTGTGATGGGTGGAGTCTCATCTTCCTGCCTGCTAGTAGCCACACAGGCTGCCAACGCTGCTGCTGCTCTGTTCAGGTATGCACAAACACATATATATATTATAGTCAGATGCTTCCTTTGTATAAACTGCTGCCACTCTCTGTATCTTCCAGACTGAACCACCAGTCTAGACCAGTCCAGTACGGAAAGATAGAGGGAGTAATTGAGGCTATCACTAACAGATTCTCTGAGCTACCCCTACCCTCACCTGCTCATCGTCGAAGCTCTGTGAGTTTGATTGATCACGTAGTGATTGACATGTTCGGTCAAAAGAAATTTCATTGTTCTATAAAGAAATGAATTTCTTTTTTTCTTTTTTTAGCTGTCCCTCATTGCTGCCTTCTTTTTCAGACTGGAACGTCCCACTTGTTGTAGGGACAGTGGGACACTGTCAGCAAAATATGTTTGGTTGGCATGTATTCATGTTCCAACTTAAATAATAAATGTATTTCATATTAATCACACTGAGGCACAATACAGATTTGTCTTTATAGTTGTTATAGTCTTAATAGTTACAATGTTAATGGGACACACTGTCAGTGATTTCAGGGATTTCTCTGTGTCTTGTTTAATGGAGAAGTTTCCATATTTTTAAAAAATATGTTAAGGAAATATGTTTGCATGAAGTGTTTTTATAAGATGAATATTTTATTTGTGATGTGACATGATTTGCTTTTCTCATCCTCCACAACTGTTCTCATCTTGTTTCTTTTGTTTTTTTCCCCTCCTATCTTTCTCTGTTATCCTCCAGAGGAGTTTGAACAGGTCAGACCCCAACAACCAGGTTTCCAGGTCCGAAGAATTTCTGCTCCAGGCCCTGATCAGTTTTCAGGCTGCCTGCAGGTCAGCACGTTGTCCAGTCACATGTTCAGGGAGTTTAATGGATTCAGTGGGACAGTATGAGTGAATAAACTGATTCACTAATGTATAGACAAAGTGTTTAATCTTAGGTTGTTTTTTATTCTTTGGTAATCAATCCTACACTTAAATCCATCTATCTTATGTTTTAAAGGTTTGTTTTGTCATATTGCAGTAACTATATGTAACTTTTAAATGTTTTTGAAACTTTAATTTGTCATTTGATGATCATAAATGACCTGTAAAAGCAAATGACACAGTGAAAAGTACGCTATTTTTTATATATATATTTTTTTGCCTTTGCCTGGGTCCGATTTTTCCCACAAAATCACGAAAATGGTTTACGGCAGGCAGAATGGCTCTACAGTAACACATTTTGATGGTTGCCAGATTTTGCTGGAACACCGAAAAAGCCTGTGTTTGGGAGTATCCAGCCAGGTAAAAGGTAGCAGGAGATTTGTTCATATAGGCCTATTTATTTTAATAAATTATTTTATTATTTTAAATTAATTTTAATTTTATTTTAGAAGTTATTTGTTGTAGTTATGGCTGATACTGGGGCCACACCATCACAGAAAAAAGGAAAATAAACGAAGAATAACTAAAAGCTAAAAGGGAGAGAGACAAACGACGGGCGAAAACCCGTAGCAAACTTGTTATGGCTTTTTGAACAGATGGAGACAATTACAGGATTGTAAATGATTCCATATCGACCCCGAATTGGCCCTTAGGTATGTAATATATGTAATTCACTCATAAAATAGCTTTACAATTTACCATGTGGTTGTACGTCTGTAGCCTATTTTAAATTACGTCCCAGTCTTTTTGTTAGCCTACTAATTTCATTTTGTCCCGTACTGTACTTTTATATATCGGCCTTGGGTTTCATTAAATACCCTATATAAATCTAAGTTATTACGTTGGTTGCTACAACAAACTCTTAATGTTTTGGCTCGTGACACAGTGACAGTGATACCCGGTTTAGATCACAAAACATCCAAAGTAGGCTCGGTTACCGTATGCACTCAAAATGCAAGATGCATCTGTAACGTATTATCTTATTGTAACTGAATGATTTTATGTCCAACAAAAACATTCATCGCAACAATATTACCTACCGGTAACTGTATTTCAGTTACACAGTGTACAGCATCGCAAATAAAGATCTTTACAACTGCAAGTGTTATATCACTATCGTTTTCATCCAGAGTGGCTGCTAGAATCACCACAAAAAGAAAGTTACAAATAGCCACTTTAACTATAGAGAGATATCAACTTGCTCTGATAGACTTAATTCAAGTATTGCATTAAATCAAGTATTAATTAGTTTTTTGCCAAATGTGAATATTAGTGGAGCCATCCAAATTAATATTTTCTGTCTACCAGCAGAATGTTTTACTTGACATTTAGATGAGGAAACATAGTGAAATCGTTGGTATGCTTGTGTACAGGAAGTATTTCTTGTATCCTTATGTAATGTTGGTATGTACTGTATGTGATTGAGTAAGGGTGTTTGCGGTTCTTTGTGTTTCTGTGTCAAAGGTTGGCTGAGGAGTGTGCATCGGAGCCTGTTCTGAAGGAAAACACGTTCACAGCTCCATCTAAACACAGCTGTGCTCAGGACCCACTGGAGTCTCTGTGTCAGTGTCTGCTGCGCTGCTGCGACTCCGTCTGGATACCCACCGTCATTGTGAGAGCTGGAAGCGCGCACACACACACATCCAATTCATCATATTCGCATCTAAACCTTCAATCTTTATGTCAGAAACACACACTTGTAACCAAACACTTGGGGAAATTATGCATTTTGAATTTGTCACATCTCTTTTCTGAGAAATAGGGGACAATGATTGTCTTGCTCTGTCTGGCTGTTTCTCTAAATTACTATATTAATAAGCGCAGCCACACATCCTCTGTCTTCATTAGTTCCATGTACCTCTGCTGTAGTGCTAGTAATTGTTTTATTTGTTGTTTTGTTCTATCAAAAATAATCAATCAAACAAGAAGAAATTGTGGAAGAAATGTTTTTGTTTTGGTCTGTAATATCCTGTGTGTGTGTGTGTGTGTGTGTGTGTGTGTGTGTGTGTGTGTGTGTGTGTGTGTGTGTGTGTGTGTGTGTGTGTGTGCGCACGCAGAAGGTGTGTGAGCATTCACCCAACCCTCAGATACTGCAGTACTTCTACTCCATCCTATCCTCCCAGTTCACCCTGCTTCCATCTCTCATCTTTGTCTTTGCAAATAAGCTAGGTGAGTTGGCTCAATATCAATCATCTCGTGATTAGATTTAATATATGAACTCAGTGCTGACTAGCAACAGCACAACACATGTAATTTGTTTGATAAAGTCGAGGAATACAAAACTGAAAACAGAAAAATATGTTATTTCAGGATTTAAAATATTTACAATATATATCATTGATATTTAAATGTAAATCCAAAGTGTTAAATGTTCAAATTCACTGTACAATCACTAATCCCTACAAGATTTGCTTTAAATTCTGACATTGATTATAGGATATAAGTGAACTATTTCACTACTTGCTTTTGTTTTTAAACAGGCCTAGTGAATAATATAACACATCTCCATGTAGTTTTTTATGCACACAGATTTTGTTAAACAAGCAACTTAATAAAACGAGATAAGACTTTTGGTGGACACATTTCCGTGTTTTAGGATGATGTAGGATGATAAGTGTCAGAAGGTGAAAGAAAATACTTGTCTGTTTGATGTCAGTGGTAAACTGCAAATTTAAAGATGAAGTTTTGGCGGTCCCGGATAGCTCAGTTGGTAGATTAGGCGCCCATATGTAGAGGTTAACTCCTCAACGCAGCGGGCCCAGGTTTGGCTCTAACCTGCAGTCCTTTGCTGAATGTCATTCCCACTCTCTCTCCCCCCTTTCATGTCTTTAGCTGTCCTGTCAATATAAAGGCTGAAAATGCCCAAAATGTAATCTTAAAAAAAAAGAAAAAGATAAACTTCTGTTCTGCTGGTACAGGGAAGGCCACACAGCTCTTGTTTTTTAATTAGCCCCACCTTTTATGTCTCGTTACTGATGGCTTCACACATACCGCCGCTGGTCTTACTGGTAGCATACAGCGCCAGCCCATACCGCTGTGAAGCTAGAGTCCACAGGGTTGGAATAAAAGGCACAACTACACTAAGAAAACATATTTCTTAACAAGCCTACTCTTTAAATGCAGGTTTGGCAATTAAGTACCTTGCTTCTCATACATTTAGTTTAAAGCCTTAAATGTCTGACTTGATTAAATAAGCAGAAGCAGTTATACTGTGAAGCTCAGCTCCCAGCCAATCGTACAATTTTAGAGCAGTAAACTTCATTTAATTATCACATAATAGATTGTGTTCTCTGAACCACTGACCCTTTTTGTTAGGTTATTTTAATTAAACTAAAATCAATTTTATGCAGTTTAAAGAAACTGCAATGGAAACAGTGGGTTCTGCTCTCATCAGAAATTCTGCTAAATGCCTGAATATTGACTTGATGAAATTTCATATCGCTGTAGTGGGAAAACTAAGCAATCTGTCCAAACCTGGCAGTCCACATGCTGAGCCTCAGTTATTGACAGAAAAAAACACTTTGCCTTGGGGGTCCAGGCAAGCCAGTTTGGTGGCATTAAAAAGAAACCTTTTTTAAGCTTTATATTTACACCGCAAGTGATTAACAAGCAGAATGGAAATGTCCTGCTGTGGCTTGGCATCGGTCCACAAGAGAGAGTTAGTAACGTTATGGAATTAAAACTTCCCTCTAATAAGAGGTGCTCTCTCTCCCTGCACCATTCAATTAGCCAAGACATTAACTACAGCTTTACGATATAGCTTTATTTTCCATAGAATAAAAAAGGACTGCTGTCCAATTACCTACAATATGGCCAAATGATGAGCTTTTCCCCCGATCCTTCAGTTTAGAATATTGTATGCGTGTGTGTTTCTACTGTGTAACTTTTGTATAGAAAAGTGTTAAATATAACTATTATTTTTGTTACCATCTTTCTCCGCTTCCTTATTTCTTACTGTCTCATCCTGTCTTTATTTTGCTCTTCACCTCCTCTTCCCTCCAGCGTCCTCTGGTTTCTACAGGCTGCCTCTGGAACACAAAGGGCTCCTCTGTGCAGGAAACAGGTACGGTGTAACCTGAGGACAAACACATACACACATACATACCACAACAATTAACAAAGCACTGCTGTCTAAAAAGTGTAGCTGTGTGTATCTGTGTGTGTGTGTGTGTGTGTGTGTGTGTGTGTGTGTGTGTGTGTGTGTGTGTGTGTGTGTGTGTGTGTGTGTGTGTGTGTGTGTGTGTGTGTGTGTGTGTGTGTGTGTGTGTGTGTGTGTGTGTTAAACCGTGGTGGTTCAGAAAGTTCAGTTTGTCATTCCCTGTCGGAGCACACTCAACTTGATTATCCTGAAGGAAATTTGATGTGCAGCAGGCATCATATCAATCACATCAAGGACCCCCGACAAACATAAAATATTGACAGCACGATAAAGGCAACCAGCACAGAAAATTCCACACCATGAATGAAAACAAAGTACACCTGCCACACTGAACCGACTGGGTCACTCTGTCTAATTTTTTCTAATAAGCCAGTGTCTTCTCAGCAGTGTGTCGGTCTCAGGCCAATTGATCTGCAGCTTCAAAGCAGCAGATTGTGTGTGTGTGTGTGTGTGTGTGTGTGTGTTTATGTGTGTTGTTGTTGTTGTTTTTGTGATGTTAGAAACGTGGTTGAATAGTCCGTAAGCATTAGGCCCACCTGCTCCGAAACTGAACCATGTTTGCACTGTGCCTGTGTTTCATATTTGAACGGACTAGGTGAAGGCACATCTTGTCCTGTGTCTCATAGTTCACTCTTTGTTGTTTTGTCCGTGCATTGATAGGATTTGTGCCCTGCTTTTTCTCAGGTGGCCTTATTCCCTTTTTTATTTCTGCTCTCTTTCGGCTGTCTGTGTATCTTCTATTTGACTATGCATTTCTCCCTCTTACCAATTCTTTCAGGCACCCACATCTGAATACATCTTGCTGTGGTTTTCTACAGAAACTCAGTATGTGTCTGCTTTCCCAGTCAGACCCTGCTTCTGGCTCCTGTCAGTCTGGTATGCAAATACACACACACCTGCACCACTCGCAGAGCTACACCAGTAAAACCCTGTTGTTACTGTCAGTTTCCAAGCAACACTGTCATGCTATAAGTCATCTCTGTCTACTGAATTGATGAACAGAACTGTTGGTATTGTTCGCCCCATTTGTTAATGTGTAAAGAAGGTCTAGGCAGTGGGTTAGTTTTACCATTAATTGTATTATCTTTTAAAAAGTGCCCATCTTAATCTCTGTGAAACCCTTTTACTTGATTGACTGTTTGTCATCGATGATTTCATTGATATTTAATAATTCGGTCTAGAGGTTAGTATTACTACTGAAATACTGACTTTAAAGTATTTTAGATCAAATTAAGATTCTACAACTACATCAAGCTAACTTTTTATTTAATAAATTAAACTGAAAGTTTATGGAGAAATATCATATTTATTTATCTAGAATAACTGGCAAGTTTAAATTACACTAAAAGCTTCTTACCTTTCAGGTTATTTCAGTTTCTCTTTGTTGCATGCGCTCTTTCTCTTTCCCTCTCAGGTTCACTCCCTCTCTCTCTTTTCCCTTTTATGTTCACTTTAAACGTCAATAACATTAAACAAGGTTCTCATTCTTCATAGAGAGGCCTTTTCTTTTGAGCCAAGTTTACCCTGTTCAAAGAGGGGGTGTCTCAGAACCAGCTGGGCTTACACACATTTAACAGGCAAAGCCTATGATACCATTTTAGAAACATGTTTGCAAAGGCACTAAAGACTAGTTCTAGCTAGAATTAAAGGAAGGGACCCAGATTTTTGTGTTGAATCTGTTAAAATGGCCTTGAATTAAACACTGTACTACTGTACAGTGTTTGCTCGCTGATGTTTAGTTGCAGTGTGAAAGAGCTGCTGCTCAGTTTTTTTTAAATATCAACACAGACAATGCCTTCAATTAAAGTGGTAATGCTTCTGATTATGTGAGAGATAAGTAAATGATATAAAAATAAGTAACTTAAGTGACGTTGTAAGCATTGCGTTCGCGTGTGTCTGCATGCGTGTATTTGAAAAATGGCTTGTGCGGCGCTAGACTGCTGTTTGTTCCTTCTTGTTCTGTCTGCTCTTCCTCACTTTCAACACCCTTATCTGTATGTTTCATTATCAGTCAATATATCATACATACATATACACTCACCGGCCACTTTATTAGGTACCCCATGCTAGTAACGGGTTGGACCCCCTTTTGCCTTCA
>NC_048421.1:3089566-3120895 GCF_013103735.1 Etheostoma cragini | reverse complement strand
TTGGCTGCTTAGAAATTAAGTGTTAACGAGCAGTTGGACAGGTGTACCTAATAAAGTGGCCGGTGAGTGTATATCAGTACATCCACCGTATATGTATGTATATATGTATGTTAGATATTTAGCTATTTAAAACTTTGATTAACAGATTTGAACATAAGGTATGTGTTTTGAGTCTGTGTTTTAACTCTCTGATATAATTGAAATTGAAT
Source organism: Etheostoma cragini (assembly GCF_013103735.1). NCBI lineage: Eukaryota > Metazoa > Chordata > Actinopteri > Perciformes > Percidae > Etheostoma > Etheostoma cragini. The sequence continues at coordinate 3,120,686 of NC_048421.1, read as the reverse complement.
ATTTTCTACTTTTGCATAGCAGTCTGATAATAATATAATAGCTGAAGATGTGTCTTCTCTTTGCTGTCCTCTGATTATTTTCTGCTGATCAAAACCTGCGCATGAGGTGACATGTCACTGCAGCCTGCTTTGTATTGTAGTTCTGTTTGTTGTCTTTGTTCCATCTGTTGTTTCTTGTCTTATCTTCTTCATCTGTCCGTCTGTTGCTTTGTTCCTTTCTCTCCTTCTTTTGAGATATCTTTTGATTATTCTCTCTGCATCTCTTCTCTCCCCCAAGTTCCCTGGAGGTGGCGACTTTATTGCTGTCTAGTGCCCTTATCCTCATTTTTGTCTGTGCTTTCTAAACAATACCATTTAGTCCTTACTCTTTCTCCACAGTGGTCCCTCCAGATCACAGTGCTCTCTGACTGGGTCCGTAGCCTTGGCCACTTCCCCCATTTGGTTCCTGTTTAGATTTATCTCTACTCTTTCTGTATTTCTTCAGCTCCCATTCCCTTCTTCACTTTGTTTTCCTCTCTGGCTGATTGGTAGTCTCTCTCCCTACAGACCCTGCTGGGGCTTTATAGCCTCTGTGGAGTAATGCATCTGTGACCTCCATCCCTGTCTGACATCTCCCTGTTCCTTCTATGTCATTCTTTTCTTTGCTCTGCCCCTGCTTTCTTGCTTTCTTCCATCATATGGCGGCCCTTTCCTCCCTCACTCCTCGATTAAAGATTAAAATTACCTCTTTTTCTCCAGACTTGCAAGAGACTGCATTGCACAGCGCCATTTTCTCAATTCAGTGCCATGTTTTAATGGTGTCCCCTTCTCTTTCTGTGTTGTTCTCTTTTGGTTCTTCAGGCTGTCTCATTTTCCTCACCTCTCTCTCTCTCTCTCTCTCTCTCTCTCTCTCTCTCGCTCTCTCTTTCTAACTCCAGTTCCCTAAAGACCACCCAGAGATGCTGATTGTCCTGGTCTTTTAGCTGTGTCAGATAAAAATATGATTTCCCTGCTGTGCTTCACATCTTCCCTCTCCTTTGTTTCTTCTCTGTATTTTTCTCTGTCTTTCTTTCTTTCTTTCTTAATATTTTGTACATGTATTATTTTCTTTTCCCCCATGTCCCAGTCATTGAAGAGGTGGAAGCCCCCCTCAGCACTACCTCACACTGGTCCTGTTTTCTTTTGTCTTCACCCACCTCTCCCTTTCATTTTATTTCTTACTGTTCCCTTTCATATCACACCCATCATTCCAAATGCCTTTTTCATCTTGTCGTCCTTTTCTTTAGGAACCTCGTTTATGAAGAATACATGGTTTAACTTTGCCATATCACATTTTCATAGAATGTTATAAAAATGGATTTAAGCATCCATAATAATTCCAGGGGTATTGGCTTTATGTTTGAATTCAAAATAGATTATTGGAAACAAGTGGAATCAGTGTAACGTATTTTCACACTGTTATTTTTTCAGAAATCTGTTTTGGCCAACAGTAATATTGTCGTAAACACAAAATTGGCAAGTAATGTTCCTCTGTAAATGAGGCCTCGGGGCCTTCTCTTTCTCTGTTTTACGTTATTCCATCCATCTCTCTACGTTTTCCTACAAGTTTCATTACCTACGTGATAGGGACTATTTTGTTTAAATTGAAATTATAAGTTTGAGCAAACAAAGATTACATGCCGGGTTCCTGCAGCCGATCCCGAATGCTGCTGCAAGAGTCCTTACAAACACCAGAAAATTGGACCATATAACACTGGTCCTAAAACCCCTACACTGGCTTCCTGTGAGTTACAGGATTGCTTTTAAAATTGTATTATTGTTCTGTTCATCACATCAGTAGTCAGTCATGAACCAAAATACATGCTGGATTAGTTGGTTCCCTATCAAACATCCAGACCCCTTAGGTTGTCTAGGACAGTTTTGTTGTGTTCCCAGAGGACCAAACAATGTGAAGTGGCATTTAGTTATTATTCTCCTCACTTGTGGAACAAAATCCCTGAAAACCTGAGGTACGCTCAAACAGTTAGCTCATTTAAGTCAGGGCTGAAAACGTCATTTTTTCACTGCAGCTTTCTGAAATTTTACATTATTTTTGTTAACTACCGTATTTATTTTTAACCTTAAATGTACTTGCTTTATTTAATGATTTGTGATTGTGCTTTGTTTCTTGAATGTTCATTTATTTATGTTTACAATGTGTTTCAATGCACCTGTAGAGCACTTTGAGTTGCCTTGTGGTGAATTTGACTATACAAATAAACTTGCCTTGCCTTCATTCATATCTTTTCTCTTTCTTCACTTGTTTCCCCTTTTATAAATTCTCCCGTTCCTGTTTCTAGCATAGATTATTGACCCCTTTTTGCTTTCTGTTTCTGTGTTATTTTCCTCGCTTATCTCCCCAGATATTGAGGAGGTGGAGAATCTTCTGCTATACAACCTTCCCTTTCTGTGTTGCCGTCTGTCAGACTGGCCCTCATTGCTGCGTGAGGCCCCGGGAATCCAGCTGTGGGAATATAAAGGACCAAGAGCCATCCAGTACTGTCTGGTGATTATTCTTCATCTTGCCCTGCAGCAAGGAGACAGGTAATACAGTACACGCTCACAGTTGGAGTGGCCAAGCAACAGAAAACTTTGCTTTAAATGGTTGGCAATGCTTGGTTTTGGTTCAACTTTGTCACAAACTTTCTCATTTTACAGCAAAAACTTAGACCAAAATATGTTTCTGAAAACTTTTCTGGCGACAAATAGGCATGATTATCATTAGAATAGTGCATAGCGCCTAGTTTTGATAGTCAGCTCTGATTGGTTGTTTTCCTTTGAGTGCGGTGGAATCTTGCAAATGCGTTTTGGTATTGAGTTGGTACGGAAACACCAGGTCTCGTGACATCCCTAGAATCAACAGTATCAGAGACATAGCAACATATTACCATGGCTCTATCAAGACACCTGCCGGCTCTATATGTAGTTTTCTCCTTGCCCCAGTAGCACTACTACATCCCAATGAGGGTGTTCTTAAGTACATATTTTATGACCTCAGAGATACGTTGGCTACTTTGGAAAGTTTAATCTGTCCTTCTGTGGAACCGCGGTTGTGCATTACCCCCCCGGGGAAGGGGATGAAAGCCTCTCCCCACCACTGTGTGGTCTCATCAAGATTAATGGGAGCTGCGCCAGAGATCTACATAGCGTGGGAGGGCTGTGTGTGTGTGTGTGTGTGTGTGTGTGTGTGTGTGTGTGTGTGTGTGTGTGTGTGTGTGTGTGTGTGTGTGTGTGTGTGCTGTCAGGGAGAGGATCTGTGAATGTGCTTGTGTGTCCATGCCTTGCTATACATTCTAAGTGTGTGCGTTTTAGTGTGACAATGAGAGATAGCAAGTTTGTGAGATCAACATGCCCCTGGAGCACTTTGTCTGCTTTGCACACAGAGTTTGTGTGTTTGTCCACTTTATTACCCTTGCACAGACTGTGTCTGTTGAAGCGTGTTTGATATTCCATTTTATGTATGTCTGTGGGTTTGTATGCATTTAAACATAAATATTTGGCCACATAAATGTGTACTTGTAATATTTTACGTTAATGTCATCATTATTGTGCATGTATGTGTGTGATCCAGACTGCTTCCAGACCAGACAGTGTTCTCCAGTGTGGTGTGGTTGTTGCATTCAGTGCAGGCGCAGGGCAGCTGTGCACTGCCTCGCTCTGTGCTCCGCTCTGCCCTCTACCTGCTGGCATTGACACAGGACAAGAGCCCCAACCTCGAGGGGGTAACTTTAATCAGTTCACTGCACAGAAATTCAAACACACTCTGTAACTTACAAAAGTAATACAGTAAATAAACAACATCAAAGTATAGTTTAAGAAAAGTCTAAATTGTGCTTTATGTTTAACAGTTTTACCTTTTATGCCTTTGCAGTGCTGTTACAAAAATACACTTTGACAGCTGAGGAAATAAGTCTGCCCCAGTTAGAAATAATGTTATTTTCTGTTCAGCAAGTCAATTTAACAATGTAAAGGAAAAAACAAGATTTCACCAAGATGAAGGTGTACGTATAAAAAGAAAACGGCATGTACTGGAGCTAGAGTTCTGTACAGTTTAATATGGAAACCATTGATGTGGAGGCCACAGTATGCTCCAAAACAAAGCTTGTCAGCTCATATTCATCTCTTGATGCACAACCCATATATGATGTACGTGACTCAGCAGCAAAGAATATTAATTATAGCGCACTGTTTTTTTCAAAAGATACAGAACACATAATATTTCCTCAAAATATTTTTTTTTTACTTAGTTCAAAGAACATTACATAATACATAATTCCATGTTTACAATGAATATGTATTAGAAATGTATTATAGGAAACTGCTAGGCCTCAGTGGGGTTTTAAAAGCAGTCTTACATTTTGGTTGTAAAGAATTCTTTTTCAAAAGTGCTAATTTATGAACTTGTGTTTGTATGCTCATCTCAAAGAAAGTGCTTTGGGTTTTTCAATCTTTTTTTTTATTAACCAACCTACTCAAGGCTCCTTTAAACTGCATCAGCAAGGCACTGTCCTCCTGCCAAAGCTTCTCTTCGCTCTACATTCACCATCCTGCACTCCTCCACTTTATCTGGCGATATCCGGATCTAGCAGATAAATTTGGGCCCGTAGTCTTGGAACTTTGGTTGAGCAAGCAAGCACAGCACACAGATGCAGAGAAGACTGAGAAGATTGTAAGGAAATAATTGTTTCACTTCTGTCTCAGACTTGCATGTATTCATCAGTTAATAATTTACCTGTTTTCATTGAAGAAATTTTACTTTTTTCACTCTAACAATTTTCACAAATTAATTCCACTCTAACAGGGTTTTTTAATTCCCTTTGAACTCTTACAAATTAAAATTGATGAAAAGGTGGTTGGATTTTATTCCTGGCATACAGGAGAAGGGAGAGAAGAGAGAAAGCCGTGCAGATGATCAGGAGCCAGACACAGAAACTATGGAGCTACTAAGTGTGATAGAGAAGTATCCAGCTGCCACACTGACCCTCCTGGTGAGAATCAGACCTCAAACAAGAGCTTGGCTTTAACTTGGTTACATTAAGTGAAGATCATTTTAAATGTTGCCTGATATGCTGTAGTTTTAGCCTGCATTTAGCACCTGGTTGGCTTCACTGTGATACCGATGCATATGATCAATCTGTCTTAAGATAAGCCACTACAAGTGAATAGTGTAAACTATATAATAAATATCCCCATGACACTCTAAACGTTAAATATGCAAATTAGATATCATACTGTATCATAGTATTACACTTGTTTATATAGTAATTTCCAGAAAAGAAATCAGAAAAATGGATAAATCTAGGTAAAAAAAATCTTGTTTCATTTTGTTGGTATACTCTATTAGAGTTTTTTTTTGTAAAGAGGGAATCTTTTAATCTCCATAAATCTGAAAATAGGCTATGAATGAACAATCCTCTATACAAACCTTCAGAACATAGATAGGTATAATACTAGAAATTTCGGTGTATGACCATTTTGAGAAAAGATGTGTATTATAAAATTCCATACATTTTTTTTATTGGAAAACGCTATTTACAGACACTATATCTTATCAAAAATACAAACGCAAATAGAAAAAGTTTTGAAAAATAAACACCTAAGTGTATTTTTTGTTTTCATTCCACTATTTTGAAAGAAGACATGTTATGGAAGCAAAATAGCCCAAAATCTCAAATTGAGCAGTAAATGTAAAAACACTGTTTTTGCTTGATGTGTCTGGACTTAAAGTTTATGTCTGTCTGTCTGTTTGACTGTCTATCTATATGACTACAGGACATGGTTTGCACCAGGGAGGCCACCCTGGCAGGACAAGCCCTGTGGGTGCTGGAAGTTCTTTTGCGTGTTCAAAGACAGTATGAGGCTGACTTGTGTGCCACTCTTAGACCAGCTCTGCTGCAGGCTTTACAGAGACTCAATGTGGAGAGCATGGGCCATGGGCTTGGACAGGGACCCACTGCACAGGGTAAGAGACACAATGAAAAGCTCTTTTTAAGCAAAAAAATCTGTTCAGAGTTCAGTGTACGTACAGTATATATAAATAAGTCCAACAAACGAGAGCTTCATGGAGAGATGAAAATTGGAACAGCGGGTTTGATTTACATGTTTACTAACATTTTACAGGAAATTCAGAAATGAACCCCACAGCATAAAACATTTATGACAGCTTCATGCATCTACAGTGCCATGATGGATTCTTCCTTTTGAAATGAATGTGCATTAATCAAGGAGTTTTAAATATATTATTATCCGTGATCCCAACATTGAATTATTTGTAAATTAATCACAGTTTTTTTTTTTTTTATCTGTTCTAAATGTACTTTAAAAAGGATATTTTAAGTTTTTTATGCTCAAGTGATATTTTAGAATGACTCTGTTGGTAACTCAATTTGCATCCGCAGTACATGCAAATAACCTTAGTCTTGTGAAGAGAACCATCTGGAAGGGCTTTGAAACTGAACTTGTCATTCAAAAGACCCATTTATTTATAAATTTCTACTCAAGGAGCTCCGCAAGAGGACAGAGGAGGAGAGACCGCGCTGTTTAGTGTTTAACCGAGGATCTATGGACTGCATGCAGGGGAATGAATCAGAATAGAAATAGAATAGAAATATAGGTAAATATATTTAAACAATAATTTGCTAAGAGGATCTGAAAAGTTGATAAATTAAGCGAGAAAGTCGCCAAGTTGGCCACAACTTTACTGCTGCAGCTTCCTGATTTCCCAAACGTTAATCGCACGTTAAAGAAATTAGTAGGCTTAAAAGGAATTTGCGTTAACTCTTTCATAGTCTCCCATTGCCAGACCTTCCTGCACAGCGCTGCAGAGGAGGGTCACAACATAACATTCCTCTGGTTCATTGGCGTTTCTTTAAACCAATCACAATCGCCTTGGGTGGCGCTAAGTGATACGGTACCTGTGCAAAATAGCCCCAGGAAGGAACTTGTTTTGTTGGAACATTTGCACGTAGGGAGGCGAGCTCTGCAATTGAAATGGCTGTCAAAACATATTAAAACTTTGTATAGCAAATGACAGCTTTAATTAAATTGTCTCTTCTCTCTTCAACACACACACTCAATGCAGTATCAAGTTAAGTACTAAAGTATTTTTCTCTCCACACAGCTACACTAAAATAGATACTTAATTAAATCGAGCATTATAAAAAGCCAGCAGCCACACCTGGGCTATACTAACTGAAAAGTTTTTTTTTTAATTAACAAAGTTTTTCCTAATCCTATTACAAAGTGTACCTCACAAGTTGTACAAAGGAAATTTAAGACATTACAAGAAAACAAGTTTCACTTCAACTTGCAAGATCACTATGGATACTAAGATACATACTGTTAGGTTCATTGTCCAAACCTTTTGATACCTAAGATACCAATAATATGATGCTATACCTATATATAGACAGTATATTTAATACCAAGTCTTGCTACTTGATTGAGTTTTTGGAGTTTGGACCTCTGGCTTGGTCGTATGTCCCAAACGCATGGCTGTCAGGTTAGAAGAAGAGGCTGAGGAGCCCAGATTTATCTCTACCGTGTCTACACTCTTCTCTGTAAAAAAATCTGGCAATACATAAAATCTAAGTGGAATTGAAAATTGCTACTGAATCTTGCAAAAACATTCTGAAATCTTACATGTAAAATGCTTAAAGCAAATTTGAAATAATTGATGTGTGGAAATGTCTGTTTTTGTTATTATGTTTGTGTCACGCTTTCAAATTCTCATTTGTATATTGAAATTAAGATTTTAAATCCTCTAATTATCATATAAAAATGGATTCATCCTCAACTACACAAACTTGATCTCTGTGCCAGCATTTTCTTCCTTATGGGTCTAACAACTGTTCAAATTGCATTAAATCATAAAGGCAGAATTAAAAGTCCCATTAGAGAGACAGTGGAATGCGTCACATTTTCAACAATCATATCATGCAAAATCGTCCTAAAAAAGTTGTCTTAGTCAACAACACTTTTCACAGGGAAACACATAAAAGGTTATGATCACGCCTTTTTTGGGGAATTACAATAAAAAAATCTTGAATCTTGAAATAGCACTATATCATTGCACTATGGGTAGATTATTTGTAGCAAATGTAGCATGTGGTGTTATTCCTTTCAACTGTTCAGCCAGGCAAACTTGGTTTAACTGAAGTGTAATCACAAAGTCTCTCCTCAGCTTTAGTTGTTTTTAAATTGAATTGAAATGAGAAACAGGTACGCTTGTCGCTTCTGATTAATGTTGGAAGGGAAGAGCCGTTAAGATGAATTATCCCAGCATCCTTTGTCAGTAGCAAGGTTCTTGTTGGTGTAGTTGACTATCCCTAATGCAGTGTATAGTATTCATTAAGTTTTACAGATGGTATTGTCGGTGTGCATGGAGTTGCTGTCATACACAACTTTTGTACTCTTATGTGCATTTAAAAAAACTTAATAGACGTGTGTCAGCGATGCCCTTGCTTCAGTATTCAGATATAAACTAAGAAAAGAGTAGGGGAAGTGAAACGTTTGGTTAAATCAAACAATGATTTCCTTTGCAACCGGATGTGTTTTGTTGATAATGTACAGTATTTGTCAGATCATTTTACATACAGAAAGCCACAGTATAAATATAGATATACAGAACAGCTCTGCTTCCTGTTTACTGTCGGCTACAGAATCTGTGGAATCATTTAACATCAGACAAATCTTATTCTTGTAAAACTAAAAACCACATTTTGCTCTGAATCATAATTTGGACAACAGTTTGATCAATTTAGTAAAACAGTAATACAGTATGATCATGTCATCATGATAAGTTCACCAGACAAACTCATAAAATATGAGATTATGTTTTTTAATAATGTTTTTCATCCACCTTTTTCCCTTTTCCCTTCCCCTTTCCCTTTTTGAATTCGTTTGATTCAATTCTTGTTAAAAATGATCTCTTGTCCAAATAAGGTCAGACATGAACACTTCCTAAGGGTTTGATTACTAGACACACTGCACATTCAATGCATTAATATCTAGTACTTTGGTTAGACGTGTCTGCCAGATGGTGTTATTACGTCTGTTTACTTGACCGGGTTAATGAGCACAGCTGAAGGGCACAACACCAGTGTGCCAGCTGGAGACTCAGTAGCTGTTGCTGTGGTTAGCCTCCACCTGATTTGTGCTCAGCTCAAGCCTTGTTGGGATTACAGACTAGAGGGCTTCACGGGTCCAAACATTTGTGCCCAAACCCATCTTAAAAGTCTACTTGCTGTCACAGTGACAGATCATGACTAGTGTGGCTCATTTAGAATTGGCTATGCAATTTTAGGATAAGGAGGAGGGTATAGACCGGGTCTGTAGACACTGGGTCTATAGACACTGGGACTTTTTGAGAGGAAAAAGATAGACACGATTGTTGAATGCTGAATGATTTATGCATTTGTTTGTGGATTAATTTAAAAAAACTAACACAGGAAGTGTGCTATTACAAATACTGACACAGAACTTAAATAAGGATTAGCGCTGTCTGATCTCCACTCGGATATTACACATTATATTAAACAGACCCAGAACACAGGGTAATAGAATGGGACCTGCCCCAGAACTAGTTGACTATATATCGTGGATCCAAACCCGTACAGGTCCCTGGTCGTGTCTCAGGTTTTAGGGCTCGAATAAACCCCCTAAAGACCTCTATTACAGACCATTACAGATCTGTGTTCGTGTTGTAGTCCTGCCCACTGTAATTTGCATTCAAATATACGTTATACTAGCCTCCAATGCAACAGCATCCCAAGGGGAGACATTTTTATTGTTATGCACTACAGGGGTGAAAGAAGTATGTAGATGACTGTTCCGCCTGATCTTCCTGCGATCTCTTTCCCTTAACCCTTTTCGGGGTTTTCTTAACCTTTTTTTTTTTAAATGTATATGGTATGAATAAGATGTGCTTATGTTGTGTTCTTCTTCCTCTTGCTTCCTCTTGATGATCACTGTGTGCTCCAGATGACCCTTTTTCATAATCCAGAACTTGAAAGTCCACAAACCACTGCAAGATACTCCCACTTGTTTAAGAAATTCATTATCACTGTTTGAACATTGTCTGTTTGAACAATGTCCTCTATTTTAGCTTTGCTGAAACTACTTTGGGAACATCAGGTTTCCGACTCAGTAATGTGGCGAGGTGAAATGCTAATCAGGCTCTTACCTGCACCAGCCCCTCATCCTTCTCTCTCTCTCTCTCTCTCTCTCTCTCTCTCTCATTCTATGTCTCTCTGGCACACACACGCATACATTGTTGCCTCTCTTTACACTCCTCACTGTTTTATTAAGTTTATTTATCTTCTCTGCCTCACAGAATGAATATATTCACTCAGTATATCCGTCGGCCCATCTCTCTTGGATATTTTTCACATTTGTTTTTACAGTTGTACTTTGTTTCTTCCTCTCTTTTTTTGCAGTGAACTCACTCCCTCTGGTGCTGAAGCTGCTTTGTGTGATTCAGGCCAGTGACCCCCCTTCATCTTCCTCCTACAGTAAGATGGACGGAGTGCACTTCAAGCTGCTCTATCACGGTGAGGTCAAAGAGTGCAGCTGGCAGGGGTCATACTGAGCGTAACTCCCCACAGTCCTATTCTATCTATTAGCATAGACAAACACACTGTTCCTGAACATTGTTTACATAATTCTACATAGTCAAATACGCACCCTATTTTAGAGGCAGATTCGATAAGATGCTTCCTGATTATAGGCAGGCACGCACAAGCATTGTCTCTCACACTCAGAAATAACAATACATTTAGTTCTTTGCAGTCATTCATAAAGACCACTTAAACACTCTTCTGAATGCTCCTCACTCACACAGGCATTAACACGTTGCATTACAGTCACATAGTCATCAAGTAACAGCACTAAGAATTTATCTCACCTCCCCCCGCTTTCAACTACAGTATATTCCTTCCTAAGTGGAGGCTTCACTCACTTTTTATTTAATATCCTCATCATCAGGGGAGTGCTCGCTGCTGATCTGCAAATGAAAATGCTGTTCAGAAATGTAATTGACATGTCTGCCAAATTATAGTTCTTAACAGGTGAATTCACAAAGAATAGATGGCGGCTGCTGATAGCGCCATGAGTTGCGCATCATTTGCAAACCTCTCTGCCTCGTGTCAAGGTCCAATTTACAAAACATATTGCTAAAGATTGATGATATTACAGCGCAAACACGCTCATAATGATTTGCAACTGAGTGGGATCTGCCCCTTTTTTTGCATCTGATTGAAATGATCATAGTAATGGTGCCTGTGCACCAAGAACACAGTAGGGAACAGTGGCAGAGAGAAGAATTTCAGACTGCGAGCTACAAGTCCTTATGGACGAGATGCAGAGACATTCCTCAAAATTTCAAGCAAAGAATTTAATTGTGACAGAGAGAAACCGTATTTGGGATTGAATATCTCTTTCTGTCAGCACTGTTAGTGTTTTGGAACACCTTCAGACTGTAAAATAAAATGGAGTGATTTGAAGCGAAGGACACGCCTCATAAATACGCTTCAGTTACCACCAACTCTCTGAAGACGCTAATAATGTCACTAACTTCGTGTGGCTGATAGTGCTAATTTGTGGAATGGATTTTAGCAGTGATACTGATTTGCATAGAAAGCAAACCAAATTTGCACCAAATGTTTGCACACTCATTTAAATATGTGCAAATACCACAACAGCACTGAGACGCTTTTGGCCTGGCAGCGCATTAAGGGGGAATTTCACCCTTTGCTTGGGCTTTTGATATTACTTTCTTTTTATTTTATCTGTGTAGGTTTAGCAGCTGCAAAAGCCTCACGCTCCTTTGTGAATTTGCTTGTCAGTATATTATGATTACGGTCACATTTGTTTTGCTTTTTGCCTTGATGGCAACATCCCTCATCCCTCTGTGTCAGTGAGCAATATAGCAGGGAGGTTGAATCCTTCTGATACAGGGAGCCTACTACCAGCCCTCAGCTACCTGTACTGCTGCCTGAGTCTGTCCCCTGCACACTGCACTGACAGAGGTTAGACACATTTTCTTCCTATCTCTCTTACTCTCCGTCTCTATCTCATTGCTTATGTTTTACTCATTCTCTCTCTCAATGTTGCATCTTTCACACACTGCCTGCTTCTAGCTCACATTCTGTCCCCCTGTTTCAGTTTGTCTTGTTCATCTGTCCTGTACAGAGGCAAGAGGCTGACCTTGACAAGCATGCAGCATTGATTCACACAGGAAATAATAAGCATACGAGCTGACACCTACTATATGTCATTACATAATCGTATACAGGCTGTGCCTCGGCCCTGCAAATTGTCTTGTACACTTTAAGTTATGCCGTCAAGTACGGGAGCTTCTCACACATTTACACAGAGCACGACAAGTGCTCAAGGTTGTGTTGTCACTTTGTTAAACCTGAATATGTGTAAATATAGACAAAACCACACATGCACACACAAACGCCCAAAGAGTAAACGTGTAGACTGAGCTCAGAGATCTCAAACAAAAAGAAAGACACACAATGCTCTTTTTTCACTTAATATAACAATTAGAGATACAACAGATTGGGTCTCCAAAAGGTTATCATTAGACTCTGTTCAAGGGAAAATAAAAAAGGACTCATGAATCTAACAAGCCATTAAATAGAAGAAATAACTCTATGGAACTTAATAAGTATGATTTATATATTGAGCTGCCATCAACTGGAGGACTAGAGACACTTTACACAGCCTCCTAACAAAGACATCAATTATGTAATAAAACACATTGATTGCTTTGATTTCATTACAAGCTAAATAATTTACCTGAACAAGAAAAACAACTTAGCAGAGGTCAGCAATTAGCTGGTTTGTAGTTAATAAAGTGAGGCTTGTGGCCAGAGAGCAGGGATGCCATTTGGAAAGCAAAGCTAATTATGCTCATGGCAATAAATTACTGCTCCTGCTGTAGGGTGCATACATTCACCATCAGCTTCTTCATCAATAGAGGTGAGTTTACAGATGCAAGTTATTCCTTATTTTCAGGGGTTTTTCAGATGATCGTTAATAGGACAGAAATAGTAAAACATTCCTCTATTTCAAAGCAAAAAGAATATTATTAAAATAATATGCAATTATAATTTCCCTAGTACATACAAATGGCCTGATTGGCTGCCTATGAACTGTATATAACACCAAGGTTATGTTATCCCCTTTATTCTGTTCAGTTTTGCTGCATGCAACAACCTTCTACAATTTGTAGTCAGTCAAATCAAAAGATATGTGCACCATGCACTTGGTCAAGGCCAGACTTCATTTATGATATTACAGTATGATGTAAAAGTGAGTGGGTGATTCTGTTTGTGTTTTAGCTGTTGAATGTGGGCCTGTGTGTGATTGTGCCTGAATGTGTTTTAAGTTTACCAAGTTGTGTGTGTGTGTGTGTGTGTGTGTGTGTGTTTGTGTGTGTGTTTGCATAATTGTGGGTGGATGCCTTCAGTCATCCAGACCAACTGCTATGCTCTCACGCACACACTGACATACAGTGCAGATCCCATCAAAGTGTGATGACATAGTGCCTTCTCCTCCCCAGCTGTCTCCGTGCTGCTCTCCAACAGTGGGCTGATGGACCAGCTGCAGACAGTCCTCTCCTCCTCCTCCTCTGCTCCATCCCTCTCTCCATCAGCCTGTCCTCCTTCAGCCCTGCTGTGCTGCAGCCATCTACTCCTGTCCTCCCTCATTACCTTGCAGCGTGTTAACTCTGCACAGGTACACACTACAGCCTAGCATTGCTCTAATCTCAACTTCTGTACAGAAATTAAAACAGTATAGGCAACAAAGGTAAGGCACAACCAAGGGCAAGACAGAACACACAGCACAATAGAGCATAGATTCAGATGTAAACACAGACATAAAAAAACAATTGGATTTTTCTATACATATCAAAGTAGATACAGCTGTGTTATTAAACACTGCTATAACTGCGCAGATAATACAATCTTACTTGCAATGAGATGTTTGGACGCAATCTTGTTATTTTTCTGATCCTCCCCCTTCTCCCTTGTTTTCCTCTCTATTTCTCCATTATTCAAGGTGCAAAAAAGCATCAGTTGGAGTCTGGACACAGCTGTGCAGCGACTCCTTGTGCAAAAAAGAAACACAGACAATCTCTTGCTGGGTAAAAACATTTTTATTTAAAGAGTATTTTTGAAAGACTTCTACCCTTGCAGACTGCATATACCAAAATAATTTATCAGCAATGCAAGTGCTATGCTTAAAGCAAGTGTGTTTAACCTGAAAACACTAAAGTGATTTTTTTAAGACCGTATGTTTTCCCATTTTGTTTTGTCCTCCAGTTTTATCCATTCTCCCTAATCTCTTCCCGGCTTCATCCTTTCTGTGTTTTTGTGCTTCTTACAATGTGCTTCTTACACTGTCCAGTGCAATTACAGACAAACTAGATACATGTCAGTAGAGTTTGGTTCAGATTTGGAGAGTGTCAGGCATCCCTGATTATTGCATTAACTGTTCATATATGGTGTAGACCTCCGGATAGACTAATAAGGTTCACCTCCGTTTGGTTTACACATACTCCTCCCCAGGTAAAGTGTCTGTTTGTCAATGTTTTATCCTTTGTGGATTTAACCAAACCCTGGGCATGGATTTCACACTTTCATTATATTAAGTGGCCCACATCCCGCTGCAACACTCGGAGACAGATCATCCCTTCTGCTCCTGTGTCTGTCAGCTGGATAAGTGGCCTGTCAGGGTTTCTGTGATGTATCGGCTCCCTCCTTCTGCCTTCTATCTCTCTCTCCCTCCCTCTCTCTTTCTCCTTCTCTCTCTCTCTCTCTCTCTCTCTTCACTCACTCAGCCTCCAACCATCCCTCTTCTCTCTCTCTCTCTCTCTCTCTCTCTCTCTCTCTCTCTCTCTCTATCTATCTATGTGCTTTGGTTATCTTTTCTTTCTTCTGCTGCCACTAATTGAGTCCTCCCTCCCTCAGAGAGCTCTAATCTCAGTGTACATGGCATAAGTGCAATTCAGATGGCTGGCAACTCTCAGTTTGGATCCCTCTGTGTTTAAGCAATCATTTTGGATGTGTCTCTCTCTTTATCTCCATCACCACTGTGGTCCCTTAGTCTTACTGACCTTCCTTCAACCTTATCTGTTGCTGCCTCACACACTATCTCTGTCTGTCACATATCAATTCAATATTGCCCTCCATTCCTTGTATCTGCTACTGCTGTGCTTCTGTTCCCTCTGCTACCTACCTTTTAACATAATTTTCTATTCCTTATATCTCATCTTCCTCTACTACTTTCAGTTCCAACTCTGTATGTCACTCATTCCCTTTGGTTCCACCATCTAACCGTTTCATATGCCCCCCGCATGTGTTTGCTTTCTCCTCATTTTCCTGCTCTTCTTTGTGTTTAGGCATTCCATCTACTCCTAATTCAGCCGTTTACTGGATCCTCTTTCATCCCCCTATTGCTTTCTCTCCCTCTCTCTCTCTCTCTCTCTCTCTGTCACTCTCTCTTTTTCCAGTAAGTCACCTGAGGTTGCTGCAGGCTCTCCTTGATTCTGACCTAGCATCAGCAGTGGTGTGTCTGAGCACTGGTCCTGGCCTGCTTGGGCCCCGACCCATGGGGGTTGAGGATGGCGCTTTGTACCCGCTTGGCTCAAGAGGAGCCATGTGCCTTTCGACTGCTCTCAGTGGACTTCTTCTACAGGTTGTAATACTTGGGGTGGGTGGGGATAGATCTGTGTGTTTTTGTGTTGGTGTGTGTGTGTGTGTGTGTGTGTGTGTGTGTGTGTGACGGTACATGCAAGCACATGTATGGGTGAAAAGGAAAATGAGAAGGAGATTTACAGTAAAATAGATTATTGGAAACACGGGAGAGATGTGCTTGGTGCACATGTATATTTTCAAACAGGGATACGTAACCATGCGCTCACACAGCAGTGAATAAATGATGATATGATGATGCCTTCCCTCTCTTGTTTTACCTTTTATTTTTCAACAGAGATAACATAAAGGCTATATTTACAGCATGAACCAGCCTTTCACAAATAAGGTTGTGCAGAAAATGATATTTCAATTGATTTAGCAGTTAGCATAATGCAATGGCACACATCCCAGAGCAATACCAGAACGTTATTACATGTAGCTAGTGTATTGACTTTGGTTGCTTATTACAAAAGAGGCAGACTGGTGTCCCACCAGCATTCATTACAATAAATAGATGAAGCACTACTTCTCCTTGGTGGCAACCAGCACAGAATAATAACCAAGACATAAATGCAGTGCACAAAATATGGCAGTCTTTATCAAAGAGATTATAAAAAGAAATCTATAAATTTTTATTTGATTATCTTTATGATCAAAGCAGGGCTCCAGCATCACAGAGGTACTGCGGTACATAAATGTGAAGCACTAAAATGCTCTATCACACACACACACACACACATATATAAAGATGAATATTGACTGCTGCCATTAATGGCAGAGTCTGAACTGTCTTACGGATGCATTTGTTCTGAATGCCTGCAGCTAAGATATTGTGAATCAATGAATTACAAGGTTTGCAGGACTTAAGACTAGCTCCAGTAGAGGCAACCTCTAGCTCAACCAGTAAGAGCGTGCGCCCCTTGAAGGCTGAGGCCTTTGCAGCGGCCTGGGTTTAAATCCAACCTGTGGCCCTTTGCTGCGTGTCATCCACCATCTCTCTCTCTCACCTTTCCTGTCTATCCACTGTCCCAAAAAGCCCCCCCAAAAAATCTTAAGGGAGTGTTTGGGGCTACCGGAGGAGTTGTGGGATCTTAAGTCAAAATGGACTTGACCCTCCCTTAACCAGCAATAAGTTTCTCTATGTCCCTCCAAAAGGATTGGGAAAAAAAGGCATGACCCTCCTCAACAATTTATTGATTCTGGTTTGCGCTTGGCAAATATGTACAGGTAGCCATTGTTTTTTTTACAACCATGACATACAAGATGTAAGCTCTGCTTTCTCATCTTAAACATCACACTCTACTATTATAGTGGCCATTTCAGTAGATTTACTCACTAACATTATTGTGGAAACACAATAAGCATGGAAACTAAATGCGTACGTCTTGCATTACTGCATTACCTAAAATACTAAGTTACTTCTCTTGTAAACTAGTATTCAAATGAAATAATAAACAATAAAACAGTGAGACCATTCAACAAAGCACACCAGGTGATAACAAGTTCAATTCATTAACTGGTTGCTATGGACTCGTCACTAGGCTTTCTCAGTCATTGTACATTTTAGCTAACTGTAGGTAAAGCTTCCGAAGCTGAACATTATCCAAAACCCCATTTCACACACAAGCACCTATTTGGGCGCTTGAATGCTACCACTCCTTCCTTCTCAAATGTCTTGAAAAGGCTGTCATTTGCACAATTTCAAATCACCGCCGATTGATGTTTTCCTCCGTGGGTGCTCGTCGTGCGTACGCCCTTTAAAACAAAGTAGGCTAGTCAAAAAAAAATTGCATTTCAGAACCTTAGGAAATAGACAGCGGCCAACACAAACACACACGTCTATTAACTTGATTGTAAAGCCGTAAAGTAGGGAGTAGTAGAGTATCTTTCAACTCAGGACAGTGCCACTTCTCACAAATACAGATATGATGGGAGATGAGATGTTTAACTGACAGGTAACAGCGATCAGCGTTCACATGTTCCACTTAGCACCAACTGCAATGTTTCATTTTAAATAAATGTAGCCTACAGCCAGTCTGGGACACATGGATGCTCAGTATTTTCCATGGGTGCTCGAGCTTGAGGCAACATGAAACCTTTGAGCTAATCATTTTGGTTATATTCCATCTTCATGTCAGTGACGATACTTTGGCAACAGGTCGCGCAGTTAGTTATAGGGTTGCATTCAAAAAGAAAGCAACTCCACAGTTGTGTTGTTGTCATGTTGCGCTATTTGTTGGGTCATACCCAGATATGGGGGCCTAGACTGAGAGCTACATGGAAAAGTATGCACCAAACAAGCCACTTTGAAATTTTGCTGTTTTCATAAATACAAAAGTTGGTTGAACCTCCTCTCAACAAAGAATAAAAAGACATGACCCTCCCCTATTTTCCTCCGGTGGTCCATTTCCAGCATGAGTGGTTGTAATGCTTTTTTTTTAAGTGTCCATAAAATTACAACAAGATACATCTCAAATTCATCTCACTTCTAAGACTCATTGTTTATGAAATAGATATGGTTTACAAATTAGTTCAGAGACCCTGACATGGGTGTACAGTAGCAGAAGAAATTGTGAAACAAGAGAGATGACAAATGAACTTTTTTATTCGAAAGAGTGCCAAAAAGGTTTTATAATAAAACATGTTAAAACTGAAGTTGAAGCCATGCAGAAACTGTTAATATAACCTTCTTTTAAATGAAAATTATACATTTTTTAAATGTTTGTCTTTAAATGCCTTTTTAGCCTTCTTTACAACTACCTGTACCTATATCTAAACTACTAAAGATACTGCAAGCATCTCTGCCTTGTTGCAGCTCAGTGGTTATTTGCATCACATTTGTGTAGGTGCTGGAAAACGAAGGTGATTGTGATCTCTAGTCTCTGAGTGCAGTTGCATTTATGAAAATAGAGCCTCTGCAAAGAGCGGATGCTCTAGATTTACTCTTATATTCACTTTCGTATAGAATTAAGTGTTTATTTTAACAAGCAATTGTGAAAAAATGCAATAATTAGAGGTAATCCAGATACATATGGGTTTAAGATAAGTTGTTTGTTTTGCCACAGTATCTCAGTGGCAGGTCGTTAAAAACTTACAGCCGACACAGACACAACACAGCAGTGAGAGGGTCATCAAAAAGATATTTGAACTAGAGAAACAGTGTCAGATTTGTCAAGGGAGACTGTAGAAGCCTGCGACGTGTTTGAATGGGTGATCAAATAACCTGGGGAAAAGCTCCAGCTGTATGCCATTGGGCTCAGTTTGATGCTCATTTGCATGCAAAATGTGAAACCCAACTCCTCCAGTACACTGGCCATTGCTACACCATCTGGTTCTAATAATGATATCATAAATTATAAACATTACAGATTCCAGCTTTGGCAACCTGCTTTAATCATGACAAGTAAACAGACACCATAACATGTATATTTGCAATAGAGACATTTTTTGTGAATGAACTATAGAAACTATAGGATGATTGGGTATTGTGCTTCTTGCCAGTGCCTATGCGGCAGCATGCCAGCCTCTGTTTCCACACCAGTGGCATTTCTTCACTGTTTAAAAAACTGTAGTGCTGAACTGATCCTCGGCTCTATGGTTCAGTGCTCTGTAGTCTGCTGTACAGCTGCTGATATGAATAGCAGTTCCCTGCTCCCATCCTCTCTCTTTTCTTCCTGATTCTCTGGTTTGGTGGCAGAAGGAAACTGCAGCTCCAGAGTTCCTCTCTTCTCTACTTTCTTGACTGCTTTCTTCCCACTTTCTGTCTCACACTGGTCTTTGCTCTTATTATTACATCTCCTTTCATCTTTGTCTCCTCATCTTTCTCTTACACTTACCCACTTCACCTCCCTTGCTCTCTCATCCCTTCCCACTCATCTTCTCCTCCCCTTACTTCCCCTCCCCAGTTACTCTCTACTGTTGTCTACATGGCCTACTTCAGTATTTTTGGACACTACACAGTCAGCTCAATGCTAGTACCACCGCTGTGGGAGAGACATGCATAATTAAAACCTCAGTGAGTCGCTCTCTCTGGTGTTCCCTTGTTCTCCCTTCTGTTTCTGGTTTGGTCTCACAATTGGTGAGCATGTGTGTTTGTGTCCATTTTTGTCAAGTTGGAGCACATTAAGCAGACATCGCATCACCGTTCGCTCCCATGACTTGCAATGATCTGACATTTTTCTAGCCGGAAGATATTCTTTTTTTTCTTCCTTTTTTTATTCTATACTTGACTTTTCACTATACTAGACTTTTTCCTCATGCTTCACCCTACTGTTTCTCTCTCTCCTTAGAAGCACGAGCTGTTGCTGAGAGCCTCAGTCAACTGTCTAAGCTCCTTGCTGGGCTTCCTACAGAGGAAGAGTCCCACTACAGGTACCAGAGTGACAGCTTTGGGAATGAGCAAGACTAGGTTGTCTGTACATGTGTGCATGGGAGAGAAAGATGAAAGAGAGTGTGTGCAGGTATTTTCAGGCATCCTCATCTTAAACTATGCAGCATGCATGTTTGTTTTATTTGTTTTTACATGCCTGCTTTATGTCATCAACCATGAACCATTTTCAGTAATTGCCCCAGGAGAGACAGCGAAATTAAACCAAATTGATCTGATTTAAGCATCCCCATTTTATTACATTTTTCTCCCCCTGGGTTTGTTTTCTCTGCGTATGTCTGCATGTTAGCAAAGTACGTGGTGTGTCAGCCATGGAGCCGATTCCTCCTGTACTGCCTTTTCAGCTCAGGAGAGAGCTGCCGTCTGCACCCTGCCATTCTCAGACTCATCACAATTGTGAGAGGTTTTACAAACACACACACACACACAACCCAAGTATAATTTCTCGGGCATGGTTCTAAGCCGTAATACATGTTTGATATTAAAGTTATAAAAATTTGATGAATGTTATAAAAACATAAAAACTAGCATTTGTATCACATAAGTAATGAGAGTAAACAGAGTACAGGGTTATGCACACTGGCACATGGAAATTAAAAAAACATTATTATGTTTTGTGCTTGTAAACAGAAGCTCAAAACACTTAATTTATTATTCAGTAAAATCAGGTGAGGACCTGCTGGTTAAATGTAAAGGCCTCTTTACAGTCGCCATTCCTAACCTGTTGCATGAGAATGTGACATCAAAATGACGTAGATCTCGCTGGCGCGGCATGATTTAAAGTGACAAAATTCAGCGGCGCAAGACAAAGCGCAAAATAGGAAGCATGGACGAGTTCGAGGGCAACCGGATGCCAGGTCTCTGACAGTGAATGCATGTCTGCCATGTAAACTTACTGGGTTAAAGGAGAATTCCGGTTGATTTCAACATGTAGCTCTGTTTTTTCAAATTTTGAGTGCTGTCAGTAGCGGGACAAATGAAAACAACCGGTGAAGAGTCCCTGTGTTATCCTCCTGCTAGGTTTTACACCCAACAGGCTTGAACAGGGCAAGTTTTAAATGTGTTTTTAGTGCCTACACTAAACAAGTGCCTAGCCATGTGCAGTGATTCCTTCTGAGTGAACAGAGCGAATCTGACTGCTGCAGATGTGACGGAAAGGCATAAAAGTGTATTTATTATTAAGCCAGTGCACATACCTCTGTCACAACTTTTATGCCTTTCTGTCACATCTGCAGCAGTCGGATTCATTCTGTTCATTTGGAAGGAATCATTGCACATGGCTGGGCACAGGTAATGACATTTTGAACAACAAAAAAAACACAACACAGGTTGCTACAGGTTGAAATCAACCAGAATTGTCCTTTAAGATGAGTTATTTTCTGGTGAATGAATTGGAGCAGATTTAAAGGTCCCATAGTGTGCTTACTTTCAGGTTCACACTTCTGTATCTTGGGTTTCTACTAGAACATGTTTACATGCTTTAACGTCTTAAAAGCTCGGTTTTAGCGCCTGTCCTGTTAAACTTCCTCTCTCTAATTTTGTATCTGTACATGATTTGTGCACTTGTACGTGTACATTTCTCTGTCTCTGCAGCTCTTGCAGAACGGCAGTACGGCTGTGTGGGATCCTGACCTGCTCCAGGTGATGGAGGCGGTGGAGAGGAGGGGGGTGAAGGAACTCAGCGAGGAAACAGCACATGCCCTCAGGCTGCTCCTCACACAGGTACACCTCTTCATGGTGTGCACACATGCACACTGACACCCACAGATATTAAATAATGTAGGACGCCCTTTGAGAACATGTTGTGGAGTCTCACAGCAAAAGGCCTTAAACATACTGTTACCCATGAATATCTACATTCCTTGAATAAATGAATTAGAAAGGAAATTACGTTCATACAAAGTTCAGTATCAGTTGGATTATTGCAGTGCTTATCAAAAGTTGTATTTATTTCTGATGACGAACAGCATGGGCAGAAAAGCATAGAGAAATCAGGGAAAATCTGGACGGGGAAGAGCCGGTTTATTTATGCAAATACGACCAACATTTTTGCACATAAGCACTGTTGCAGCAAAATGCAGATTGATAACAGTAGCCTCAAGGTGGGACTTTATCACACTTCACATAGCAAATCTTTAGAATTTGCAAAGACCAGGTTGGGGGTCACCAATTAGGTTTTACAGGTGGCGTTGTTTAGGTGTGCTCTGTGCCTGCTGTCTGAGACTTGTGGTCTGGAGCTGATGCCGCTGCAATCACCCTGACTATCTTGCTTGTCAGGCACCTGTCTTGGACACATCTCAAACGAGCCGCAGTTGCGCTTCGCCCTGCCCAAACCACTCTTCCACTGCACTCTAATAGTAGTGCTTGGCATTATTTCATAATTCAAGTCATGTCAGCACTAGTCTGGACCAACGTTCGATCATTTCCAGGATAATCGCATGAACATCCCTGGCGATGTGTGTTGCTCCATTCTCTTTGATTAATGGTTTCCCTTAGAAATAATAATAATTTATACTGTTTATTGATCCTCAATGGGGAAATTACAGTTTACACTCTGTTTTGTTTGTAATCACTACACAGGCCTGAAATACACACACATAAGAAAACAAATAAATCAAATCCTAGTAGCTAACAAAACGTTAAAGAAAAATCGTAACAAACAGATCATTGTAGATCAATAGATTTAAATTAGGAATTTTATGTTGATATAATGTTAATTCTTTTATTGTCATTATTCTAAACTAAGCCCTTGCTTCCCTCCTGACATGGCAGTTTACGGCAAGGAATAGAACCTGGGTAAAGACTACAGGCGTGACGAGATTAAACGTGAGGTTGAGGTAAAAAGTGTCTCATGATATCAGCAGCCTTGAAATTAGCATAGAAAATCCTCCGGCCGTTCTTCGAAGTTGACTCGGAGTTTACTTTTGCCGAGTTATAGCACCCCCCCTCTGGGCCAAGTCACATACATGTCCACAGCGTGCAGTTCACTGTGGCGCAGACCACTCTCTTTCACTGTAAAAATGAGTCACAAAGCGGACAGCAAAACCTAACTTTACTTTTAGTAATAGATAAAGAGAAATGTTTTCCCTTTGTCCTATAAAATTCATAAATCAATACTAGAGTAGCCTACTATCTTGTTTAGTGCTGCAATTATTAAAGTGCAGAGGAGAATATAGTATCTGTCTCCAGAGTGTTTGATGGTAATTTATTTGTGCTTTAGAATGTAATAAATGTGAAACAATAGTGAAATAAGATTTATTTATCTCTGTCTACTGTACAATGACCAATTTAAGATCAAAACATTTGGTTTCAGTTATTTGGTTATGTTGTTACTTTGGTTCTCTGAGTGAAGAGACTGTCTCTCCACCATACATGTACAGTAGAATAAGTAAGAGTGTAACTGTTAGTTATACAGGAAAGAAGCCAGTCATTTGAGATAATGGCAAAACTTGCTGGGTGTATTGTCACACCCCTAGTAAAGAGCAAGACGCACAATAGCCCCAAAAGGTTGGTAAGCAATAAGGCATTCAAAGAATAAATGCATTAAGTGCAGTCAGAGCGGCCAAGTCAGGGTACTATTTCAACCTTACTGTCTTAATTCTGGAAGCGAGTCAAATTCTATAAAATCAAAGTCCCTACTTCTTTTCCTCCAAGTACTGAATCTGATGACTCTAAA
Organism: Etheostoma cragini; assembly: GCF_013103735.1. NCBI lineage: Eukaryota > Metazoa > Chordata > Actinopteri > Perciformes > Percidae > Etheostoma > Etheostoma cragini. The sequence goes on along the minus strand of NC_048421.1, from coordinate 3,096,898 downwards.
TCTTTAAGTCAGAACAATATCTGTTTAGCTCTCAGTAGAAATGCTTAAGAAAATGTTGAGAAATGTTGTTGCTGTTGGCCTTTTTTTTTTAAGATGATTGCACACCGTCTTCTACTGGAAATACTAATTACGTGCATCATTCTCTGTACACTATTCAGCTTTTCTCTGCTCACGTTGGATGTAAACGCTGCTCGGCTTAGATGTCAGAAGGTTTGTGTCAGTCTAAAGGCCTATACTGGTTGGTGAATTATTAATAAACACTTATGTACAGGTTCTATACATAAGATAAACTGAAGATAACTGAAGATAAACTTTTATATAAAGAATTCTTTTTTTTAAATGTGACACTGAAACTGTGGTCTTTGTCCTTGTATTAAAAAGTCAGGCAAATTGCATTTTAAGATAAGAGAAGTACCATCACGTGGTAATGGTGTTTCCACTGCCAGGAAAATAGAGCCCTCCAGGTTCTCAGTGGTGTTTTCAGGAACGAGTACTGGGCAGTTTTCATTTGAGTAGCACAAAAATAATATAATACTTGCAGCAGTGGAGTTTATTGCAGAGCTTTACACATACATATGATCATTTGTATTTGCTATCTGTAACATTCGAATACTGTCGTATTGGTAAAAGTAAAGAAAAATGTTGGTAAGCGATGTAAAAATTACCTGAATTATTTTGTTCCACCAATCCTGAGGGTGTATTTGGCACATAAACCAACTTTGCTTAACTGTGCCTTCTGCTCTGCTCTCTTGTGATCACAGCATTAAGTAGTAATTAGTATCATTCATCAAATTACGTGAATTATCCACACAAGAAATATTAAGCTATTGTCTGAACTGGGTCCAAATGCATGAGGTATTTTCTGTGAACATTTTGTTTCAGCATAACATGAACATGATGAACTAGGTCCTTGTCCTTACTCTTGTTAGCTTTGCAGTGAATGCATAAAGCCCATCTGGGTTCACAGAAAGTAGCAGCCACATCAGACTGCTTAGCTCAGATATATAAATCCCCAGGGAGTCTTGCGTCATGTGTGTGTATATATATATATATATTACAAATACACACACACATTTAGCATTCTGAAAGTAGCTCAGACGCAGAGGAGTGACAGAATGATGGCACAAACTGCAGCTCACAGTGCAGTGTGTGCCAGGGAATCATAAACTGTGTGAATGTGTGCGTGTTTTTTCTTTTTTTTGCTTGTGTACTTGAGGTGTGTGTGTATTGCTGTGTGTTTCTGGAGACATCGAGACAGTTTAGTGGAGTCAGGGTTCAATGTGACAGACGCACTGCTCTTAACAGTCTCAAGAGCGTACAAGTTTTCTCCCCTGTCATCTCCTCTGCTCCAATCTGTCACACACACACACACACTCTTGCACACATTGAACTTTGTACATAGGTTCTGTTGATCTGTCTGCACACTGAAGTCTCAGTTTGCGAGGAGTTCATTTGTCTGTGATCTGGTTTCATATGCCCCCCCCCCCCCTTTTCATAGTTTCCAATGCTTGCAGGGAAACTTCTAATATCTTCCCCCCGGACTGGAGGGACTCTGTTAGCCATCAATCTTTCTAACTCTTTTATTCTTTCACACCTTTTCAGTGTATCCCCCTATTCCTTTGCTGCCTTTCTCCTCTGCTTTTGTTCTCCAAATTGTTCTCACCCCACCAACTCCACTTTCATTCACCTCTATTTCCCCTTCTGCTCTTTTCAATTACTGAGTTTTTTTATTTTGCCCTTTCCTTCTCCTGCCTGTTTCTCAAAATATCATCCTCTCGAATCACTTGAATTCTCGAACTCTCGAATCACAGCAACTGTTGCCAAATAAAAACAGCTTTAACTTTGAGTGTAACAGTCACTTGTTTTGTTGTTCTTGTTTAAGGATCCATCAGTTTCTTCTCCAGTGGTGCAGAGAGTGATGATTATGGCGATCCTGAAGATGATCATTTGGTGCCATTATAACAATACTCAGGCGGCTGTAGCTCACAGTATTGTGTTAATATGGTTGTAATTCGGCTGTGTTGCCTGTGACAACTGTAGTTTTGTTTTTGCTGTAGAAGCTTCCTGTCATGCTTGCCTATTTAGCACTCTGCAAAAACAAAGGTTTTGCAGAGTGTGTGTGTGTGTGTCAGTGTGTCCCTTCTGAATAATGTTTCCTTTCGTCAGCTCGCCTATCTATTTTGTTTTTTAAGTGGTTTAAAATCTACAGTTTTCAAAATAATTATCAGCCCTGTTGGACATTTTACATTACATTTTACTCCCGACTACAAGTCTGTCTTCTCATCTCCTTCACTGCCTATCAACCTTAAGTCCCAATATTTGCAGTATTTCCCATGTTTTTTTCTCACTCTTCTTTTTGCTCATTCAGATCCAAAGGAGTGTTGATCGGCCGCCACTCACAGAAGAGCACAAGCAGAGAGTGGAGGGTATGTTGGAGTCCCTTGGCCTTCAGATGCCATCTGAGAGCTGCAGCACCAGTCTGCCCAGCAGCGTCTTGTATCCCTCACCTGTGAAGTGAAACACACTCATAAACACACTGTGAACTGTCCAAAACACACATAGGCTGACTTATTTTATATATAATCACACCAAGGCCTCACACGCACACGCACACGCACACACACACACACACGTACACTCAGCGCACCATGAAAGCCTCTCATACTATACTTCAAACGTCAGCAGGGCACCTTCATGGATTTTCTCTGGCTATTTATTGACTTGTGTTGTGCTTTTCACTAAATCACTTTGACAGCACGCTGTACAACACAGGGTCGTTACTGTATTTCAGTCAGAGTCAGTACTTAAAGGCTCAATACATCTGCCTGTCTGATTGACTCTCTTTTGCTCTCCCACAAACTCATATCTCTTAAGTATGTTTAGCTTGATGTTAGCTTTATTGCCCGCTGTCATAAAAAAACAATATTTTCAGATCACATTAAGTAAATAAATGCCCCATTAACAAGTGGAACACTTCCCGCTGTGTTTGAAGCCGGAGCTTCATACAAAAAATACTTGTTTCTTGTATGTACGTTCATACTGGGACGGCGCAGAGCCTTAGTGAAACCTAATCATAGTTTCTGTCTTTTAAATATAAACACACCTACTTTCTGCTTCATTGCCCCTTAACTATTGTCCTCAGGCGTGTTGGAGACGTGTCCATCTGTCTGTCTGACTTCACTGTGAAAGCAGGCGGATGTTCCGGAAAACTGATATAACGCCAACCATTTTTGCACTTTCTTTTATTCATTGTTACATATCTTTAATTTCTATGTACCTGGTGTGTTTTCTGTTCTGTTCTTAGAAGCAGCACATGCTCCTGTCTCCATTTGACAGTGTCACAGTTAAAGGGTTTACTGCATGGGTTTGAAAGCATTTACCAGCAGTGTTAAAGAAAGGTTAGATAAACTGTGACCTTTAGTCATTCAAAAATAAAAAAACAATTGTTTCTTTATTATATGCCTACATTTTTCCTTTCACTAGTTTTAAATGTGATCTAAAACCAATAAGTACACTATACCAGGGTGTTTTTACTACAGTACACCACCTACAAGAAACAACACACTCCGACAAAGAACCTCACCTGGACACTTTTGTTTTCTATTCAAATTATATTAAAAATATATTCGGTGTTCAATCAGTGGAGTGATTGAAGTGGTTAAGGTGAAGCCTACCATAAATGTAGCCATGTATTATTTGGATAGCCTAGTCCTTTCTATGGATTCTGGACACATCTGACTTTATAGTACAAATCACTGTAAATGATGGAGCACATGAAAATGAAGGATTGCCCGAAGAAGTAATTGACCTGTTCATTGCAGCAATTACTCATCCCGAACTTAAGCCTCAGCTCTTTTTTATGCCCAGAGAATGGTTTTGTCTCAAGTGAGGGTCCCAGTAGTAAATGACCCATTAGCACCTCCACACAGCTCAGTTTGTGAGTGTGGCACCCTACAGGCCACTGCTGAGGTGAACAAACCCTTGCTCAGCTGTTGTTGATGTGCATGGAAGCTAACTGTAGAGGATCTTTAACTACAACGTCCACTGATGATGTTTGGATTAGGTGTCAGGTATTCCAGAAAGAAAATAAATGTAGTTGTTTTGTACTAAAGTAAAACTATTTTTTTTATTTCTCAGCCAGTCGGTGATTCGTTCAAACAGAACAAGTGTTCTTTTTATGTTCTTTAATTCAAAGAAAGTAAATTCCTTCGTAAAAAATCTGCACAGCTAACACTGACACACAGAAAAATATTTTATTAAACATTTTTGTAAATGTGGCTTACAAAATGTCAGCACATCTCGCGGTAAACACATGAGCGAAAGGAACGCACCCCCACGTTCTGGTGGTGTCTCTCTTTAAATCCTCCGGGCAGAAACAACATCCTCCTCATCGGTGAGCGCCCGCTGGCTGTCATTCGTCCAAGGCGAGCCAGCCGGTGCTATCGTGGCGCTGGCAGAGTGGAGCAGCGGGAGCCGCATGTAAATGAACACTTCTGCCTCCGTGTTGTTGTCACCTGAGGATCCAGAGGGGCACGTTGACCGTCATCGGCGAGCTGACCGTAAACGTCTCGTGTGGCGATATAAAAAGGGAAGGTTAAACTGTACTACTTTGGAGCAAACGCTGATGTCCGCTAATCTCTGCCGTGCGGCGCCGCCGTTTCTCGCTACAACACGGTGAGTGATGATCCGTGAGTTTTGTGGCTGTAATGTCCACCGCTTTTATCGGTTGGTTCAACTGTGTTGGCCGCTGGGTGATGAACCCCGGCGGGGCATACAGCTGCGATGACACGCGGAATCGATTTATTGAGGAGTGACTTCAAATACTTCCCTAATTCCCCAAAGCGCACCCCTTGAGGAAACCATATGTAAATAACTGTAACGTAATATTGCAGAGTTGACGTATATCACCAGTAGATGTGGTCTTACAGCACAGCCTAATACTTAACGCGTAATTAGTGGTTTACAATTAAGTAAATTAACTAAATGTTGCCCGTAGATCGCGCGGAAGGGAACGCGGTCAGGTAGGGTGCATGCAATCAATTAAGCAGTCAGTAATGAATGGTCCACATGACAGTCTTTATCCCAGCTCTGCCATCATCATTACGTGTGTGTGTGTGCGCGTGCGTGCGTCAGTCCTTGAACCTCAAACCTACCACAGCAGGCTGGCCGCCTGAGAGGAATCTGGATCCAATCCCTGCTGCACATCTAGCTGTCTGAAATGCATCTCCCGTCCTCTCAGGAGTTGCTTTTGCCTCGAAGGCTAGTTTTGCCTTTTGAAATTAATGTCACAGAGTTGGCTGGTTAACATTCAAGGACACATTCCCATTCCAATGCTTGATGGAAGATCTTTTTCCCAATTTTTTTATGTCTTGGCCTGTGGGATTAGAGGAATTTCAGATTGGCATTGTAAAATATCTGATGAATATTTTCACTCCACGGGGAATACAGAGGGGAGCTATCTTCACAGCGGGTGTGTAGTATGATTAAATATGCTATAGCCTACTTATCAGACAAAGCTGGAATCTGGATCTCCCACACAGGAAATACAACTTCAGCCTCTCTGTCTCAGGAGATAGTTGGCAGGGAAGAAAATCTCTGGGCAAGAGACTTACATGGGGGGCTTACACGGCTTCGGTGAAGAAGTACACCGCCTTCAGACCTTCCCACATCGAAGGTCACCCATGATTGACACATTGACGGGCCCAATCAGAACCAGGCCCTTCCACCTTGGATGCTGGCCATCAGTGGGTTGTCAGCTGGAGGGAAATCCATTAGGGCTGCAACTCACGATTCTTTTCATTTTCGATTAATCTCTTGATTATTTTCTCAATTAATCAATTAGTTGTTTGGCCTATAAAATGTCAGAATGTGGTCAAATAGGTTGATGAGTGTTTCCCAAATCCCAGGACGACGTCCTCCAATGCCTTGTTTTGTCCACAACTCAAAGATATTCAGTTTAATGTCCCAGAGGAGTGAAGAAACTAGAACATATTCCCATTTTTGAAGCTGGAGTCAAAGCTGGAGACTTCGATTATCAAAATAGTTGGCGATTAATTTAATAGTTGACAGCTAATCGATTAAACTGTGCAGCTCTAAAATCCATCCTTCCATTTTTGCAGAGCAGCTCTGTTGTTGTATATATATGGTCTTACAATATGTGTAATGGGCTGTACACTTTGTGCTCTTGTAGACCTCCACAAAGAAAGGTAGGGGGGGGGGGAGTAGCTCTCCTTGTTGCTCATGTAGTGTTTGTGGTTTATCTCTCATAGGTCTCATTTCTCCCCAAGCAGCCCACAATTCAGGGGCACTTGAACATTGTAGTGAGTCAAAGTCACTCTTGTTTGTTCAGGCTATAGCCAAGTGTAATCGGATCTCTAAACGTGAGTGCTTTACCGGTAGGTTTTCTTAAATGACTGTCCTGTTTAATTAGGGACATCCTGCCTACTGTTAATGGACGCATTTAGACTCATTTCTGTGCTGCCCATACCACATTAGAGATGATTGATCCGTTCCTAATGTCCGTCTTACGCTAGTCCAAGTCTCAGCACTTTGCCCAATTGCATGGAAACGTTAGCAGCTGCTGGATATGTGTGTCGACTGCATTAAATTGAGCTGGTGGCAATAACCTTTTTGCCCGTAAATATCCAACAGAAGTACATGGCTGACTGCATGGAAGCACACAGTAACATCTAATAACTCTGGAGAGAAAAGGCCCCCTTTTCTTTGCTGTTATCTAGAAATATTGAGGCTTTCAACCAGCACTTAGGGATATTTAGTGCTGCATTTCTCAAAAAGCTGGGAAGCTGCCCAAAAGAGGTTCTCAGAAGGCACAAATTGGACATTGTCCTCACTTAGCTGTCTTCAGAAACACTTTTCTGCTAACTCTGTAAGAAAGAAAAGTTGTCGTACTGTTTTTATTTTTAAATAAGACACGAGTGTATGTCTTGAATCTTTTGCTTTTCTTCTTTTGATTTAAGTGAGACTCATTCAGTCTGAGTTAACAATCACACCCGAGACATTTGCTCACTCTGTCGGTGCGAAACCGAGTCCCTGGTGCTCATTATTCTCTTGCACGGGCTCTATCTTGCATTTTCTTTCCTATCTGTGAGTCTTTAAGTTTTACCGCTGTGTCTTACCATAGGTATGAATGAATCAAATATTCACCAGGAAAGCTGTAATTTCCCTGCAGGCTCTTGCTTTCACACTCCTCTACCTTCCCCCTCCCCTCTCTCCAAAAGCCTCAACGCCCCTCCGGTCTTATGTTACATCCATGCTCTTCACTCTCCTCATGCTACTCACAGCTGACTCTCCCTGTGTGTGTGTTGTCCCCCC